>NW_019387546.1:0-10269 GCF_000671375.1 Centruroides sculpturatus | reverse complement strand
TCTTTTTATTTTCTATTCGTTTAAAAAAAAAAAAGAGAAAGAGCGGAAGAAGAAGAAGAAGAAGAAGAAGAAGGTAAAAAAAAAAAGAATTTTTGATGATGTAAGTTAAAAATTAAACAGTCAATGCCAAAGAAAACATTCATCAGTTATAAAATAAATAATTTCTAAATGTACCAATCTCGATCATAATTCACATAGGCCTACAGTAAAAATGAATATTGCAATATAGTATATACATATTTAAAGGATGAGATAAAGTAACGTTATGCCCAACTAATGTATTTTGAATGAGACTATAAATCCACTCTTGGCCTTCTAAAAAACACTAGTTTATAGTCTAGATCTATATTCAATAACTTCTTTCAAAATGGATTTTCTGTTTATTCATCTACTCGAATATATATATATATATTAAACTTTTGTTTTATGTTTACCCAAATATATTTATTTATTTTATTTTTCCTCTATATCTTTATGTATAGTAAATTTTTACATTGGCGAGAAACTATAAATAAACTAGTTGCTGTCGTAGTAATTACTGAGAGAAGAGATCATGCTGTGCTGTGCGGTGACATGCAAGGACAAGTGCGATGTAACGATAAGTCGCAGCTATTAAAGTGAAACAGGAAACTTGGCTTAGATATCTATCTGACTTCAGACCTATAATTTAGTTAGGTAGCAATGGCAAGTTTCTTGCAATGGCCTGCGGCCCTCTTATGTTGGTATGTCAATCTTACGCTGTCCTTTAAACCATTGCTTCGTTTATTAACACATGTTCAGCCATCTCCAATCTTTACGTTCATTAGTTTATCAGGAAATCGTTACTCTTAATATTTCTTTTAAAATTTGTTTTTTTTTTTTTTTTTTTTTTTTTTAATTTTTATTCACTGCTTTTTGCTTTCTTTCTTCCCCTTCTGCTATGAATTTACTAGCTTAACTTGTCAAATTAATCATCGTAATGCTAATTTATCGGTAAATAAATTTTATATTTAATGTAAATTAAAGTGAGTTGTCACGTTTAAAATATATAGATTTCTCTCTCTCTCTCTTTTTTACATTCTGCTAAAATTGCTGAATAACTGATTTGTCATCTTGGTACTTTATAAATTTATAATATTCGTGTTTTACTAATTAAATCCGTGAGTGACTAAACGTTTATTTATTTATACAGGAAAGGTTTCTTATTCCTAGAGGTTGACCGAATGGTTGACCTGAAGGATATTCTTTCCAGTTTTTTATCCTTTTTTTTGTATTACTTATGCTTGTGGGTGAACTAATGGTTTACCTAGTAATCAAGTATGGCGTAACATGTAAATTTATATCGAAACATTGTTTCAGAATAGAAATTTTGGAGTTCAATTCTGAAACATCTCGATTATAAATAAGTTTATGAGGTCATTATTTCTCTGTATATGAGATTATTTATTATGATAATGTTATTAAGAAGTGTATTTTAAAATATACTTTTTGCTTTGATTAGTATCACGACTAATGAAGATAAAAACCTGTTTATAATAATGAAATAAATTGGTTAATTTTTTCTTCCCTGGGTTTCCATATAAGAGTATTATTATTATTATTGTTTAAACATTTTTATTATTGTAAATAAAAGAATACGAGTTATATATTTGTTTAAAATATGTGTAGAAAATTTCAATATNGGAAATTAGAAGAGTTGATTCAAATGTTACTACAAATCCTAAAACAACAAACTAACTATCTTGCTCTGGTTTGAAACATTTTATCAATTTGTTTTATTTAAATAAACCTGGCACATTGTTTCTATAATAACCGTTATAGTTTAGGAAGGAATTTCGCCGATTTAACTTCTTCTTCTTTATCTCGGACCAACTTTTACGTTTTCGATCTCGACTTTATTTCACTCCACCCCAAAAATTCTTCAATTATTTTAAGCTTAAGTCAATAATGAAACTTGCCATCAACGTCAAGAATTGGTGACATTAACATCTAGAATAAGAATAGGAACTGGTCTAACTCCACCCACCTTTTTAGAAATCTCTTTTATTATCTTTAACATTCACAGTTTTGGAACTAACTTAATAAGAAAGCAGGTGGACATTTTTACAATACAAAAGTTCCTTTTTTAGTTTTAAATTAAAATCGCACTCAAATATGCATAGATCATTTTAAAATCTTTTGAGAATTTGTCACCATCTCCCCGCATATAGAAATCCTCATTCAGTCCGGATTTATCAGAATGATATTTCTAACGAATCATTGATCAATACGTAACTCTGATATAACAATGAATTTTATATGCTAGGTGAAATTAAAGGTAGGTTGAATCATATTGTGGTTCATTTTTTTTTTTTTATTGTCGACCATCTTGTTTAAACGTTTTAAGGGTATAAATGTCTATTCCCTTCTTGTTATAAACAACATGTCACAATCACTTTGTACGTTCGACTTGGGTGTGACGATAGGAGACATTAAACCGTCAAAAATCTGTAACTAGATATCACTCCATACTGTGATTTCCCAAGACACCAACACAGCCAGTTGTCTCCGCACGGGAAATCATATTGACCTCTTACAATCTCTACAACAGATACAGCGTGGTAACGTGGATAGTACCAAATTGGTACAGTGTCAAAGCTAGCACGAGGCTTTGTCCATGCCAATTTTGACGTATCTATGTGACTTTAACGAGTGTAAAGTCGAGGTATTGGAAAGTCGAACTCGATAATACAAAATCTGTCTCGGTTGGTCTTCTTTCGGGATTATTTGAAGGATGGAAACGAACTGTAGAAAGACAAGTTTCAACTTCTTTGATACTTGGCACTTGATGTAAGTCAGGATGCAACATCTTCGACTTTTTTTTTTAACTTATATCTATTCTTTATATAGGATTTTTAAACCTTTTTTTCTAATAAAAAATTACTTAATGTACATCCTCAGATTTTATTTATTTATTTATTACTATATTAAGTTATTATTATTTTAATTTAAAAGAAAATCGATCGAAATATGAAAGACGTTTGAAGAATTTTTTTTTTATTTATTTTGTTTTATAAAAAATTCAATTGTAAGACTGAACAAAATACAATTTTTCAAAAATTAATATTGTTTTTTTTTTTTTTCGAAATAGTTTTGATTTTCAAAATATATATATTAAATATTTGCGAAATGTCAAAATTTCAATCGAGTATATATACAAGTGTAATAAATAATTTTGACTAAAGTGACATAAAATTCAATTTTTATGTTAGTCTAATTCTGATATTTGATTGAAACGTTATATAAAATTCATTCTAGCAGCTATAATTTTACCTAAAATATATAAGGCATATAATAAAATTCAGTTTTGACATAAGAAATTTATTTTTATTAGAGATGACGTATGATTCGATTTACTCGACGTAATAAAACATAACAGTAATAAAATATTGTGGAAGGTTAGATAACATGTAAAAGAGATGTAGAATAATATGGATAAAGTTCAGCTAACATCAAATTCTTGAAATATCTGACAAAAAAAAAAACAGGAAAAATTGTCTAGGAATCACAATTTTTTCTGACAACTTTTATAAATTATTTGGCAAAAAGAATAATAATAAAAAAATAGTAGAAGATAAAATTAGAATAGAATGAATTTTTATATTTTCTTATTATATTATATACATATAAATTATAAATTTTACTGATTTATTTGTATATATATAATAAAATAACTCATTTACTTTCAGAAATTTTTAAATTAATTTAGTACTGTATTTTATTTTATACAAAAAAAAAAAAACACGTGTGTAATTGGTTTAAAAAATAAGACAGTAGTGAGTTAACTAACTTTTGAGCTATCATATGTATTTATTATACAGTTTTACTCAAAAGTCAATTAACCATATTGTGCTTAACGTGCTTCTATGATATAATCAAGAATTAATTGAAGTGTTTCCAGTTGCATGCAAATTAATTCGTATTTAAATCATAAAAAAAATATTTGTAATAATTTTAAAAAATACGATTTATAGCGTTAATATAATAATATATTTTATAATAAATAACTTATATTATTAATTTTAATTCGTGAATTCTAATTCTTAACATCTGAATATATTATAATACAATTAATGGGCTGTTTATATTAAAATCGTCACTTATATTATTTCATTGAGACTTAAATGTGTGGTGGGAGGAAAGATCAATATAGTTACAAGTGCATTGGACGTTGGCCAGTTCGAAAATGATTGATTATAAGCTTAATTATTAAGTGTATTGCATGAAAAATGCTAATGAGAATGTTGTAATAACAATAATAACGTGAAGAATTTAAATAAAATAAATTAAGAAAATTAGAATAAATTAATATAAAAAACGGATTAAAATATAGATTATAAAGAGAGAGAAAAAAAATAAGAATAAAAATATTAAAGGGTTTTTAGAATGAAAGCAGAAATCGCCTACAGGATGATATAGGCATGTTACAGCCGTTGTTGTCACTGTCTTTCTTGCCACCCGTCGATTACGATCTTAGAGTAACAGCAGCACGACATTGGATACTTCTTGGACACCCTGCAGTTCGCTTCAGGGGACGGGTCTATCTGACATCCAACAGACATGGCTGTCTTCGCCCAGTGACCCGTGAAGTGACGATCGGCCTCCTGTCAGACATACGCTCCTCTGATAGAAGAAAGGAAAATACAGTAGAGCCTAGCGAATAAATAATAAGTAGGTGCAACATGGATGTGACAGCAGCGAGAAAAGCTGTTTAACTTGCTGTAGTGACAGCACTAAGCCCTACCTGAATAACTGGTGCGGTTTGTCTAACATTGATGGACAGACAATGCAGCTTTCTCAATGAAGACTAGCATATCTACCAGACAGGCTTGATTCATTTATTTTAAGATTCCTATTTTAAGAATTTATTCTTTAAGAACAATACTCTCTTATAAATTATTATTAAGGCATGTAATTAATTTTTTTTTCTTCTTCTTCTTCTTTTTCTTCTTCTCGTTCTTTCTCTTCCTGTAAAAAAAAAAACGTCATTTATTAATCTATAATTTATTACCATAATTTTAAAGATAATAAAGAGAATTTTATATATTTTTATGTAGGATTAATTAGGAATTTGACGGCTGCATATACTACTTATAAGTTACGGCGGCCTATTTAGTTGATAAAATAGATCCGACAGCATATGGCTTCCGGATATGTCAGATTTGGGTATATAATCGAGACAGACGAATAACTTATTCTATAAAATATAGCTCCGAGCTAAGACTTAATTCCTGTTTTACCAATTCGATTGTAAACTTTGAAGACATTTCTACTACATAAAACTAATTCCTATGCAGGAAGAATCATAGTGATAAAGTAAGCTTAAATCTGACATATAGCTTACGTCTTTGTGTGGTTAAAAAACAAATATATATATAAATAGTTACAAAAATAGAAAAATTTCCTTTTATTTACAGGTTTTTTCCCCTTTTATTGTACGTTCATTTGGTAATTCTTGGCGGAAAGCACGAAATTCTGAGAGCATCTTAATTTATATGATTTATAAAAAAAAAAAAAAAAACACACACCTGTTTGCTAGATTTCCGTTGAATTTCTGTCAACTTTTAAGAGATAGCACCGACATAAATTAATTTTATATCAGTTTTGCATGTAAAAATAAACAAGAAGATGTTTAAAATTCTATCTCTTCAACATAAACAAGACATATCTTGATAGGGATTTTCTAAAAACGGATCGAGTTTGAAAGCTTCTAAGAGGAACAGATCATAAATTTCAAATATGTAATTTGTGTTATTTCTAATCTTTCGAACTTTAGATTTTTTTTTTCTTTTGTTTTTTCGGTAACTTTTTAAAGAGAGATGTATAGAAAATTTTAACACACTTTACGAGGCCATGTGCGAATTTTCTTTTAACGAAAAACTTGTGTAAAGATTAAACAAGACGTCGTTGTAAATCGTGAAAACTTCCTGGCAGAAACAATGACCACTTTGTCCAGTTCGACTATCGTCTTTATACCGACAATTCTCCTAAAGGGAAAAGATAGAGAGTGAGAGAGAGAGAGAAAAAGCTTCAGTCCATCCACCGTTTGTGTCGTAACTCAGATTGGCACTGGTCTCTAACAGAAGGTTATCAGATACTTGGGTGGTCTTAGTGCGTGACAAGAGAGGAGTTGATCGTAATTTTGTTTTCGGTGTCTTCAAACGGAAAATCTAAAGATCCAGGTGGCAAGTTGCTTACTCTTTTTTTTTTTTTTTTTTATGACAAAGCCAATACAATGTTCAACTTTGTTTGTTGCCAATTTGTTAGATAAGATACTACTTCTCGGCTTTATAAAATTAATTAAACAGTAATTTTTCATAAGTCGTTAACTAAGTTAACTCTTTTATAAATATTAATGAGGGTTATTAAGAATTTCAAGATGGAACTCTCTTTTTGTCTTCGATAAACATAAAAAAAAACAGAAACGTTTTTTATTTACCGAATTAAAGAAAAAATTATTAAAAGAACAATTGTTATTTAACAGTAGGAAAGAAAAAATTCTATTATGAAGCAATGACAACAAAACTATTCTTCAAGAATATTAGGTTTTTTTTTATACTTAAAAAGAAGAAAAAAAAACATTACTATCAGCAAGAAAAGTATTATTACGAAACAATAGTTGTTCAATAGAAAAAAATAATTTTAAGGATGATAGTTACAACTATTTCAGGAGTAAAAGATTATTGTTTCGACTATTTTAAACTGTTTTTATAGACTATTTGAAAGAAAATATAGCCACAGACTATTAGAATCTTCAGCTATTGTAAGAATTATTACTATAAATCTTCAGTTTAATAGAAGAATAGGAAGTGTTAACTATTATTAAACTTGTTAATTGAAATTTATATGTTTAAAATGTTATTGTTTTGGTTTTATTAATAGGTTTCTTTTTTTCTTAAATAAATTACTGTTAAAGTTCAAAAAATGTTTTTAAGAAATTGTTATTAAAGACTTTATTACTACTGAGTGTTAATAAATAATTTCTATGCTTTAACGAATTTTGGAGAATAATTACAATTATATCGCTACAGTTTCATAGAAATTGTGACTTTTTGATGATTCAGTAATAAAGTATATATTGTTGTTTATTAAATGAATTTATTATTTTTGCGGTGAGTTATCTTTCAGCCTTTTGGAAACGTAAAATGAATGTAAAAGAAAAATAGCAATCATCATCCCGATATGGCATGGTTCGGATTCTTTGTGGCTATACAAAAGCCTTTTATGTGTACCAAGATAACAATTGCAGTGCTTTAGTCGCCGTCTGTGACGGCGATGGATGACTGCTTGTCGCCAACACTATCTGTAATTACAGGCATGTGTACCGACCCATTAACCCGTCATGTATTGCCGTCCCCTTTCTCCCCTCCGGGTCAAAGGTCAGCATGGGGTTCGACATCCCGCATCGTTCTAGGAAACGGCTTCTGTGATCGCTCCATGACTTCTCGGTAAGTGCTTATATCTCCATGGTTAGTAGGGTAATGATCCCTCTAAGTATCGTTATTTTACAAGAATATAAATTTTTATATATATTTAGTGAGCTTTCAGGAAAAAAAAAAAATTAGTCTTTTTTAAGGCTTAACACAATAGCTTTAAAAACTGGATCGGTTTAGTTTATTGATACGTTGTTCTCTGTGTTGTGACTACTTGTTGTACAGTACAATACATCTGCTTAGATGTGTGACAGGAGTACAGGAAAAAAAGGTTAGTTAATTGTATAATTTTAATTAAACATTTGTTTAAAATGAGTTATACAGTTACATAAAATCTACTTTGTATTATCAAGTGTTATAATGATATAAATTTGGCCCTAAGGCCATTGAACCACACACCTGGACCTAAGTAATAGTCAGCTAGTTTGGAAACAATGACAATATAAAAATTTACAATGGGGGATATCCGTCAAAAAAGGCCAACGATCTCATTCATTATATCATAAATAAACTAATAAAAGAGTAGCAAAAATATGAAAGTTAAACATCACGTATTAGACGAAGATTGTAATATTTCTTTGTCAACGACTAACAATTGCTCTATTTATATATAAGAAAAATGAATTTTTGTCCATTTTTCTATTCCTCTGATTTATGTATTTGTATATGTTATATATGTAATCTACTTCATCACACAACACTGTGAAACATGAACCGTGACGCATTAATCACAGACAAATCTTAAAATTGCCAAGCGTAATCTCTTCGTATTTGTTATATTAATTGTTTAAAATGATTGCAAAACAAGCTGTTTTTCCGTACAAGTTACTGCTTTATGTTTCAAGAATATTGCGGAATAACCATTAAAGTATTTAAAAAATTATATATAGACTTAAAAACAATTGTGTACTTTATAGCTGGCTTACTAATGCAGTTAAAATTTTCCTTTATTATTCGATTTATCACAGATTTTAAGTGTTATTTTCCCGATTATTGTCGACATGCTTTCCCAAAAGGAAACATTGTTTTACATTCTGATAATTACCTGATTATTTTTGTCGTAAATGCTTGTTACTTCTTTTTCTATGCAGATGACTAAATGGTCCGATTTTCTATTTACGTAAAAAGCTTTACAAGTAAAGAAAAAATGGAGTAGTCGAATGCATACAACGTCACAGACAATAGCTGTAATCACAGATCCATTTAACATACAGCAGAATGTCATGTAGTTCCACAGTTACCCCTCATGGTAATGCATCTAAAATGCATGCTCGGATTACTTTAGAAGGTTTTTTTTCCTTCTTTCTTTACGTAAGAAATGCAAATGAGATGAGAAAGAGCAAGGAGTAGGATGCACCTGGAGGGACATTGTTGATTGTTTTCTGTCAATGGTATTGGCCCAACCCAACTCAATAGCAACTACATGAGAGGTGGATGATGGAATACTCAAATTATCTTACGCTAGAATAAAAACAACTGTGTACAAGAAATGTTATTCCACGACATGGAAATGTCTGTTGGATTCGAACGTTTTGGTTCTTTGTACTTCCAAACTAGCATACATAAGTTATTGACTTGGATTTGCTTCAAACAACCGCCTATTTGTTATTCAAAGTTTTCTATTTAAACATGTTATAAATATCGTCGAGTGTTGACATCTTCTGATGTCTCACCGTGTTCCCCTAAAGATAAATTGTTGTCGAAGGAGAAAAATCGAATAAAATGCATATTTACACGTATATTCTCTTCCAGCGGGATGAACGATGAAGAAATACATGCTGACATTTCTATTTTAATCATATTGCCTTTAAATAACAATGTAAAATGATAAAGATGGCAAAGTTGAAACTATAATCTCTCTTCAATATCTTCTATAATAAATGGTAGTAACGTTTATACACTATTATAATAATTTCCTATAGAAAACAACAAGTAATAAAGTTTACGTTCCTATAAACTGTTACCTACAGAAATAAATATAAGCCTATATATAATTAAAAGATTACTTATTTAATTAGAAAGAGCATCTCTCGAATTGGATCTCCGTGAATGACACAAGAATTCTAGATTTGTTAATGTAGATAACAGCGGATAGTAAATTTTAAGTGAGTCTCTGCCAGAGATGAGTTGATAAAGTAGACTTTGCGCATCAACCACCCACCTTCAACAGACATGTGGAGTGATGGATAATGCCTTCAGCAACCTTACAGAGTGATGAAAATATGCATTGTCTCACATCACTGCTAACCGTTCATTACATTGTCAAAGAATGGATGGATAGTCCCTGGTGTGTGGCCGTTCGACCCTGCGAGTGATGGATGGAGAAGGGGATGACCTTAGTCATGAACCGGTTGAGCTGTGGGTTGGAAAGACAGTTAAGCCACTCCCCAAGTGTTACACACATACTGCAATACCCCTTTTCTTTCTTTAGTTTTCTATGAAAGAACTTCCGTCGCTCGAGTTCAAAAATAATCACATTTTACTCCCCGGAATACAAAATATGATATTTATCCTCTTGAATACTAGAAATATTTATATTCTACAACACCAAAATAATCGTATTCACGCCTCGATGTATGAAAATTAATCATACTTTTGCTATTCTTGACGATAAATCTAATTTAAGCAATGAAAACAGAATTTTAGATATCAACTATAGTATTTTTAAATCCTGAATTATAATAAAATTAATTTTATTTTCTTCTTTTTTTTTCATACTAAATCGTCTCAGAACATAAAAATAATCGCATTTTAACATTATAAGAATTAAATACGACCATATTTTTCTTCTGGGTTATCAAAAAATAATGGTATTTCC
>NW_019387545.1:0-10299 GCF_000671375.1 Centruroides sculpturatus | reverse complement strand
AAGATTAAAGTTAGGAGGCCCGATTAACTATATACGAACTTCCAATGCAAACCGGAAGTTACGTTATTTTAATTCAAAACTTTTCCCCAGAAAGGAGTTACATAGATGACTGGCATGACTCTGTTGTTATCAGGAAAAGTATGATGTACAGGGGCAAGCCACTACTAATTTGTGGCGGAGAACATATTTTAAATTAAATAAATTATAAATATGACTTTTAATCATATTTTAAATTAAATAAATTTAAAATATAATTAAAAATTGCAGCCCGGCATTTTGAAAATGTCATAATAAATAATTGCTTGTTCTTAGTTGAAATTTACATTTAGAATTTTCGCAAATTTCAAANGTTACGTTATTTTAATTCAAAACTTTTCCCCAGAAAGGTGCTAGATAGATGATTGGCATGACTCCATTGCTAACGGAAAAGTATGATGTACAGGGGCAAGCCACTACTAATTTGTGGCGGAGAACATATTTTAAATTAAATAAATTTAAAATATAATTAAAAATTGCAGCCCGGCATTTTGAAAATGTCATAATAAATAATTGCTTGTTCTTAGTTGAAATTTACATTTAGAATTTTCGCAAATTTCAAAAAATTTTCTCCTGTATTAATTTGGTTTAAAAATTGCGTTAAATTTCGGTAAATGTTCCTTTTTACACATTTCAGTACGTAAAAGGGATTAATTATTCAGTCTTAAACATATTTTTATTTTCTGAATTATTTGTTAACTACTGCACAGAGTTTGGATGTTTTTAAAGAGAATATAATGTTTCAATTCATTATTTTAGCATTTAAAAGTTTTGATATTTTCACTCCTCAATTATTACATTTCTTTGAATTTTCCACGACGAATGGTTTAAAATATTCTTCTGTATAACATGTTTACATTGAACAATTCTGTACACATTAATACAAAGAACATTTGTTTGTATAAATTTGTCTTTCCAATGATTTTTTAAATAAATAATTAATTAATTTAATTCAAAATATATTTGATATTTTATCTTAACATTTCATCAAATTTTATTTTTAACACTCCAGATCGAAACTTTCGACATAAATTACGGTATTTTTATTTATTATCCAGAAATACAGTACATTTATTTTCTAATGAAAATTATTATATTTGTCTGATTTTTCCAATATTTTCATTAACATTTTAATTAAAAAACTTTCCTCATCAATACAAAACTCGTGTAAATTTATCATACAGCACAGACATACATTCATTTTAATTGATACATTACATATTTAGTCAATTAAACACTAGAATTACTCAATATAAATTTAATTTTCGTTTAAATCTTTGATTTTAGTTGTTAATTCGAATCGTATAAAACGTATCGAAGAACATAGAACCAACGACGCGCTACGAATTCTCACTGACACCATTTTGCTTTTCAGTTTTTCCAAATTCTATTTACTTTACTTTTACTAATATTAGCACTTGTCTATGCTTGTGTTAATTCTAGCACTACTACCATAGAATTCATTTTATTCTTAATTAAAATTTACATTTATGTATTGGACCTTTCTTGGGCTATAATATGACTAATTAATTAACCATATTATAGCCCAACTGAAATCCGCCCGTATAATTGATTATTAGTACATATCGCGTTTGGTTTTATACCTAATTAGCACTTAACAATAGTAAAATTTCTTTCTATATTTTACAATAATAAAAGATAATTCAAACTTTTCAATTATTTCATCATGACAGATGCTCAACTATATCAATTTTCTAACAATTTAATAAATAAGAATTTACTTCAAATTGTTATATATTATCCTCAACGCACAAACCGCAATCTTTTTATTGGCAGTGCCTTTTGTCGGGAAAGTTACTGGGTTCTTTATTGATAAAATTATCGATCTGCTAGCGGCTCAAATCGATGTTCGTCTCGATCGTGGCGCTATTTATTTAAAATTTTTAAAACAAAATTTTAACTCCACGTTTAAATTGCATTCTTTCAACATTTTTCTGGTAATAGTGGCGCAGAGTTGCGTGATCCGGCAAAAATTCAAGTAGAGCGATAATTAATTGTCAATGATATGCATAAACGTATATTTTCGCAATTAATTATCTGCCATTTTTAAAATAATATATAATCGAATTATTAACTGGTTTGATTAATTGCTGCTAAAATTATTTTATATTTACGCCGAAGCACCTCTGTTTAATTCGAACGATATAAATACAAATTTAATCACAAAAGTAATTAAAAATTCAATTTTTATAGTCGAACAGATTTATTATAAGATTACCAGCTTGTAAAAAAAATTAATTATTATTTTACAATCAAAAATCATTATTTCCTTTCAAATTAATTGCATTAAAAACTTGTCTAATTAAAAATCACCGAGTTTTTTCAAACGAACAACAGATGGCGATAGCGATATCCTATAGTGTTTCCTAGAATAAGAATGGAGACGACGCGATAGATCTTGGGTGTGTATCACTCCGCCATCGTAGCCAAGCAATAAAGCTGTTTCAAGACTAAAAACTTCGAAAATTAAAACATTTCATAATATGACGTCGTATGATTTTTTTTTTCTTTCCTAATCGCAATATCGTTGAAAATTTCAGAGAAGATAACAATTTCCAAATATACAGAATGCCCTACTTCGTAGTAAACTCTGTACTATTTTTCTTCGCGTAGGTAGACTAATTACCATCGGTTCCATTCTTATTCTAAGAGACTATATAACTTGTTACCCTACCGGATTGGATATTAGTTTACCGAAGCGTTCAATTATAACTCATATTTTACGTAATAGAATATCGCTTTGTTCCTACTATTGCAATCTTTATGCAATTTTACTTATTTGGAGAGCCTTCTAATAAAACAACGTTTTCATTTTCTTTATATGCAATTCACTCGTCAACGAAAAATGGTAGATAGAAAACATACTAAAAATTCATACCTCTAAATACGGTATTTTCGTATTGATTTCGTTCTTAGAAAATCATTGAACTCGATATTTTGCTAGGTTAGAGTAATTTTCAGAGTTAATATAATTTAGCTTATCGGCTTAATTTTTTTTACATCTTTATCGCAAAATAATTTTTTACATCCTAGAGCCATTAAATGCCAAACAGCGATAACTATACTGTTACTAATATCGTTGGGAGTTTTCTTTTCTGTTTTTTGCTACAACGCTATCGTTTATCGGTTTATCATCTACGTAAGTTAAAACCGTATTGTTTTTTATCAGATCTTGTTGCATCCGATCAAAATTTATAGTCCAAAAATATTTTGTCATTTCATACGCGGTTAGTTAATAAATAATCATGCCTATTTGTAACTTTTACACCGCTTGTACCACCGAATCTTTTTTTTTTCGGCAATTTTTAATGGAAATTTCATTTAAGTGTTTAGCTGAATTTGTGACGTTGCAGCAGCACGGATAGAACATAAAACTAACAATTTTTTAAAACGATTATTTCCTTATGTATATGAGAAAATGTAGAAAAGAGTAAGAATACTTCATAATTTGGAATAAAAAAACAAAATGAGATTAAAATTTTCGGTAGAATGTTAATGAATTTTAATCTCATATTTTTCATTTCACCAGACAAATTCATTACGTAGATAATTAGCAATAGTAATTATTTATGCCAAAATAAAAATAATAGAGAAAATCATTTCAAGTCATTTATTCCAACTTTAAACATAAATATATTTAACAAAGCAGCCTCCGTGAGTGATCTGCGTGGTACGAAAAAAGGAGATTGCAGTTTATACAAGTCTACTTCTTTTTGGACTGTAGGCCAGCTCCGGCATTGAATTTGAAAAGGATGATGTCTCCGTCTTCCACCACGTAGTTACGTCCTTGCTGTCGGTATTTTCCCGCTGCCTACGGGGGAAAAAAGTAACCGTCATTACATACGTACAGTGCTTCCATCTGGCGACAACAAACGAAACTGAATATACCTTTACTGCCGCTTCCGAGCCTTCCTCTTTAAAATCCTCGTATTTCATCACTTCTGCCATAATGAAGCCTTTTTCAAAGTCGGTGTGAATTTTTCCGCCCGCCTGAGGCGCCTTCGTTCCTTTCTGAAAGCAGTTTAAAGCAAGAAGAATCAAAATTAAAATTTCCGACGAAGCGACAATGATACGATTTGAAACGCGTATACAGTATAAAGAGGCACTTTCTAACCCAGGACGCCATGTTTAGTCCATTGTTAACTTTTTTTCTCTCCGTGTATTGTATATTTAAAAAATGCTGTTTTGTTGTTACATCAAATCTGGTAAATAACTCGTATATAAGTAATAATCATTTTAAAATATAAACTGTGTAAAAATAAAATCAAATAAAGCTGTAAAATCTAGAAACTATAATGCTATCGGTCAGATGTCGCCATCTCTCGATTCGTGTCTGAACTAACATATGTGATAGTTTAAATACGATTTTACATGTTCATTTAAATTATGTGCAATCACGTTGGAAAACGAATCGAGATTATTAAAAAGTAACTTGCACGAATAATCCATAACTGAAAGCGTTAAATTTTATTTCATAATTTAATATTTTAAAACAGTAAAGCGCACGAATTACGATAAATTCGAAACTTGTGCCACCGTCGGTCGTTACAATGGTGACCGATAGATGGCGGAACGTTATGTAAAGTGGTTGGTTCTCAAAAAATTAGACGCGGGGGACCAAAGACTCGACCCCGGCACAATTCATAATGGTGTCAAGCGCATCGTATATACAGCAGTCAAACGCGAGTTCATCCATCACCTCCGGAAAATGGAGGCGCCGCGGGGCAGTAAACGGGCCGGATAGGGCTCGAGTGCAAAAAAGGCCCTGGAAGAGACGCCGTCGCTTCCTTAAATGGTGCAGGGGTTGGGGGAGAAAAAATCCCCCGCGTCCGAGACAGGTGTTGACGAGCAGAGTGCGGATGGCAGGGGTGGTTCCCTGGACCGTGTCTTTGCAAACTGCAGTTGACAAGCGACGCAAAATAAATGGTTCCTCCCTTCCCGTGACGTTACCCGCCAAATTATCGGCGGGGAAGATATCCGGAACAATATTATGTGTGCGCTCGACACTCGGTGGGTGGAATGGCAGAATAAAAGAGAAACGATAACAAAAAGAATCGATAGATGGCACTACCTACCTGTATGGTCCACGCTTTGACTTCGTCTTTGCCACAGGTAAAGAAGTAAATCAAATGCAACGCTTTGTAGCCCGTTGTGATTATCTTGTCCAACATACTGCAAATAAAAACACAAATAAGCATGCTGTTTTCGCTTTCACATGCCTTATTCTAAAATAGGTAAGCTGCAACAAAGCCACGGCAAACATTTTAGGGAGGAGCCGATGGAGATGTCATCCCCGAAACGGCAAAATGACATCCGTGTCAAATGCGCTTAACTTGGTCAGATTGATCAATCTGTTTAATCCGGATTAACACCAAACTAACAAACGACAAGTGCGGGTCCCGACAATGCCAGGCTGGTCACAATGCGGCTGCAAACAGATGGTCTTGTATAGTCGGTGGCCGGTGTCCGCGCCCTACGCACCCCCCGCACGCGTGGAAATACAACGGACCACCGCGCCCGACCCAATCCCAATAAGAGGATTAGGGTTGCAGTCAAACCGCATCTCGGGAATACGCACCGGTAAGGATTCTCGACCGGGAGAAGGGGGGCCAGGATATCGGATTTCGTAGACGCCAGACGGAGAGGAGGCTCTGACCCCACCCACGTGGTCCGGGGCGCGGGGTTGGACGAATCTCAGGTGGGTGATGTATTGTGCGCTCTGGGAGTGAAACCCATCAATTAATTGCAACCTATTACCGAGGTGTCACGATGGGGGATTTACTGCCGGGGGTCCGGAGCGGGAGAGGGGAGCCGGAGCCGGGTCACGTGTTACGGCGGCCGAAAATATTTTTCCACCGGCGTCCAAACTCACGGACTCCATCCATCACGGCACTTATCTTGACAGACTGGTCCGGGAGCGTTTGCGTCGCGTCACGTGATTTCTCTCCACGACCCGATCCCTCCGACGGAGTACGGATTCGGTACCGAATCTTCCCCGTCTGTCCGATCGTCCGCATCCGTTGTCTTATTTAAGTGGGGAAATGTGTCTCCACCCAAAACGGACAGCGTGGGGGCGTACTCCCCGACATCCTTCAATGTGACAAGACCCCGACTGGATTCGCTATGCAAATCACTATGGGTAGGGTGCTAATTTCGGGGTGTCAGGATCGCCTCTATGAGCCTCCTAATAACTGGCTGACAAGGGACGTAAATTACTGCATCAGCGCTGTGTGAGGAGATGCTTTGGGATGATAATGGGACACCGGTCCTGTTGGACAAGACAAATGGTGACAGACAGGATTCATTCTGCTCCCGAACAACAACCCACTTTGTCTGGGTTTATGCTTTGCTAAACTTGTTTCCATACTAAATCTACACTGCTAAACTTAGAAAATTTGCAAATTAAATAAACATATGTTAAACTATTCATGAGAATTATTTAGATTAAACGTTATGAAATCTTTCATTACATTCATAATGTGGGTTAAAGAAGAAAAATAGGTTTTCCTTGGCTATATATGATAAATCAACAATTAAATAAATTAACTCACTAGAATTTTTAATCAATCGATAACAACAGAAAATGCTCAAATTTTAACAAAATAATTAAACTTAATACGATATTTAATACCTGTGAGTTTTGTTTTCTTCCAAAAAGCTCTTTTTCTCGTCTTTATTCATTTCTGTTAGCCGTAATTCCAATCCAGCACTAAAAGGGATTACGGATGCACCCGCATCATTGCCATCAACCCAGGCTTTAATTTTTGTTAACCTGAAAATAATAAAACTTGTTTCTATGAAAATATATAAATATTTACAAACCCACTTATTCTGTTTTATTCATACAAATTATTTAAATAACTTAAAAAGAGAAATGCATTCACATAATTTATTCACATTTCTGATACTTTTTCATTGTAGTAGTGATAATACCTAAGAATTACAAATTTCAATTATTAAAAAAAATGAATGAAAACAAATTATCACAAGAAGTTAGGAAGTTCCACATTCTATTTATTTGTGAGTACATATAGATTAATGAGGCTAGTACCATTTGCTAGCCTATTTGGTTTGGTCACTTTGGATATCCTTTACAACAAGCAAATGAGATCTGATTACAGGTTGAGGGTATGAGGCAGCTGGTTTGGTCCCATCCCTTGCCCCCAGGTGGACTCTGCCCCTTTTAATTGGTAATCCCTTATCTGGCTAGGAGAGTTTAGAATTACAAGCATGCAGTTCTGAGAGGAGGGTGGAAAACTAATAAAGTTGCATTTCATTAATAGTTCAAAACAGACTTCGCTCTCTGCAATTAATCAAATCTCCCAAGATTCGAAACAATCAAAGAATGACTTCAAATATGTTGCGTGATATAATCCTCACACCCGTACGAAACAACTCTCTGGAATGATCAAAATTGAATTTGTGATGTCCTATTGAAATGGAGGACTAGGTCAAAAACATGAAGGGCAATTACATGCATTGTTTGCAATTTAATGTCTTTTGATTTGAATCGTTGCCAAATGAAAAATATATTTGCATCAGAAATACTTAATTTTCTAATTCTTTAACAGTCTAATAGTTAAAAAGATTTATATATCATTATATGTTATCATTGCCGTATTTCTGTAGATAAATTTGCCTCGAGTCACTTCGAAACCTGTAATTAAATAGGCTCGGGTGCAATTTATGGACTGCGATATGCTAGACAAACATTCAAATCATTTTATATGGACGAAAACCTGTCGTGTTTTTACGTCGTAAGTTAAAACAAAGAAAAGAAAAACTTGAAGTATTTGTATAGTAAACAAAACCTGCATTAGGCAAACAATGCATTGTGTTGAACATCTCCTGGATGGACATCGGTTTCTGTCATCAACATCTGCGAAATAATTGCCCAGTGGCAGCCATCCATGCAAAATTACAACTCCTGCCCACGGGTGGTGACAGACTTCCAATGATGTGTCGGCCATCTACACGCAACTCCAAAGAGAACGATTTTGCCGTAACTTCTCCTTTGACCTAATTTTTTTTATTTTCGTTGTTCAGACTTTTGCTTCATAGTTGATGCAAGCCACATTTCCACGGGGTGGGAAATTGTAAAGTATGTTATTAGAGCTGACACAAGTCTCTTCTGGGTAGTCATCTTTCTCAACCCCCAGATTCTCCATCCTGTTATTAGCAGGTCCAACCCAATACTTATTGATATCATCTGACTGCTGTTCTAGCTTTAAATAGTGGAAGGGACAATAGTTCTATCCAGTCTTGTCTAGTACGTCCCAAACCACCTTTGGATTTAACACAAGCGTAATCTGTTAAGAGTATCATGCCGAGGAAATTGTCTGGCCGTTGTTTATTGTTAGCCGGCCGGGATTGGATGCACCTTCTAACGGGTAAGAGATCTCGTTTGTATCGAGCACGTCGGGCTATATATTACCAAATTAATTTATACCAGTGTCCGTGAATTAATTTAAAGATATCAAATATCACTCACCACTTATTTTTTTTCTTGAGATAATCTTTTTCGGTCATATTTATGAGATAGATCATAGGTTTTGAAGTGAGAAGCAAATGCTTGTTTAACACCTCAATCTACAAAATAAAATATGAGAACGATTACATTAGATATATTATTAATATTATTATTATTTTATTCACTGACAAAATTAACCTAATTACACATTATACTTCTTGCTACATATTTGCAGGATATAATTCTACATTTAATATCTATCACTGGCAATTTGTTACAAATATGTCTTCTTACAACTTCTGAAATAAGTGAAATTTTAGAATACTGGAATGTTATATTGATAAAAACCAAATGTACAGTACATATATTTTCACTTCTTTAATTATACTAAAATTAAAAATTTAAATTCCCGTAGAAAATAATAGATTTGACAGATTCAATAAGGTATAATTACAATAAATATTCGCATAATCTAAATAATAGTAATAATAAAATTCAAAGCTTGTTACTTAATAGTGAATAGGTTTCTTTTATATTATTTAATAGTATAGTTTTAGCAACGTACAAAATAATTTCGGTAATTGAATAACTTAATTTTAGCAAACTATAATCAAACACTTTAATAAATATCGTTCCCATAGCCGTTACAGGTGGCGCTAGTGGTTACAGTCTTGACGTCATATTAGAAAGATTTATATGTAACTCTAGGAAAGTTTTTAATTGTAAAACAAAACGTGAATTAAATTCCAAGAGATACTTAGACACAGATAACGCGCTTTATTTTGGGAATGGCATCCGTAAATCATTTTTGCTTAATAAATGATTAGCACTAATTAATATACACAGACAGACTTAAAAACTAGTTTTCAAAATATCTTTCCTTTATCTAAAACTAAAATAAACAAATTAAAGTTTCTTTTAAAATGTTCAAGTACAGCTCGTTTCACGAATCTTGGACGAGCTGTAAAAAATGCCAGTAGCAGAGACCAGTGTATTTACTTAATGAAGGGAACGGATTGTTTGCGAATATGTTACAAGGTCACTGAGCGTTACTATAAATGGCTCTCGAACTTTATAAAACTTCCAGAACCCCAACCGGGCTCGGCCAAGATATGTGAAACAATGGGTAAAATAGCCATCTCCCCTAAAAATGAGTGGCATAGCGGCTTCTACATAACTATTGGATCCCCGAAAAAATGTATACTCTCTTTGATTTTTAATAAGTTCTATATTTATTTATTTTTATTTAATAATTTGCATTATAATTTCATATAATAATACTAACCAGAACCCGTTAACTATTCGATCAGATATGACTTGCCAATTAGTTCGATGTCATCGTCATTAAAATTATGAATCGCATTCATACTGAATAAAATCCCTAAACATTTTCATAAATGCTATTCATCTCCTTTCTTATCTTTACAAAATTCACTTGTGAAAGGAAGAAAGATTTTTGAAATTATTTTTCTAAATATTTCACTCTAGACAGAACTATGTCACAAACGTGGACGTCCGCAGAGGGGACAAACGGGGCATTGCCCCTCTTGAGATCGAGTAAGAAATTCCAACAATTATAAAGTTAAGTGATTGCGATACGTAACCTTATACCCTCGACCACGAGATGCGTATTGATGTAATACTGTATTCTCTAGTCTACTTGTGAAAAAAAAAACAAAAAATTAAATAATTCGTTAAAATACACTTATCAGATGGCCGTCAACGCAATTCTCTATTTTAAACTCCGTAATTAATCTCTCATATTGCAGATA
>NW_019387544.1:7082-10263 GCF_000671375.1 Centruroides sculpturatus | reverse complement strand
CGGCCCGATTAAAATATATATTCGGGATGATATTCGATACGATCTTTATGATTTATAAATGGAAACGTATGTCATAATTCCATATTGATATCATTTCTCTTCTCTAGAAAATATTAATTGAAATTTCGCTATTAAATTCAAGCTTGAATGATAAATATTTTAAATCTTATTAATTTTATCTTCTCTTATTATAGAAATTGAAAACGGTTTATCAAAATGTTAAAAGCACGAAGCGAAGAAAATTAATTTCTAGATTAAAGGTATGATAAATTTTAAAAGCAATGTTTTCCATTCATTTATTTTTATCATTAACATCACGTTTTAAAACAGAATTTTTAAAATTTAATATAATATTTTCCTCGACAACTCGTTGTAACGAGTTAATACAGTAGCGAATATAAAACTAATGTATTCAATTGTTTTCAATTCTATTTTTGGTATAAATAATCTTTAACTTATGTAAAAAAAAAATTTTTTAATATAAGTAAATACATGGAAAACAAGTTATTTAATAAATTTGTAGTCTATTAAACAATATTGTTTAGAGTAGAAACCTCGATTTTAATAAAATTGTATGGCAGAAACTGGTCGGTTTATACTACTTTTTTAAAACTATAATACTGTATATATTTAAAATTTTAAAGTCATTTTCAAAGTTCAATACCAAGAAACATTTATCGAATTTTAATGTTTTTGATTTATGATTTTGAATATTTAAATTGCACGCCAGAATTTTGTGACTATTTATTTACATATGTTAGTTAGATTTAATTAACTATTTGATTAAGTCCAATTCTGAATTTAATCTTGGATATTTAATTATTAATCAAATCCAATTAATAAATCACATTATTAATGAAATACAAGGTTAAATCCAATGCTGGACTTGTAAAATTTCAAGTTCAAATCTGGGGCTAGATTAAATCCTATATTAGATCTTAGAATTATATTTATTTCAGGATTAGATTTAATTGTAGAAATATTGCATGAGAACAATTATATTCTAGGATTTCTACATGTATTAGAACTATGAATATAAAATCCTGGAATAATTAATTACTTGCTTATCAAATTTAAAGAAAAATTAAATTCTGGAAGGAGTAATTATTCTTCTTTACATTCACTTTAATACTATAAACATTTAAATTTGTAGTATACTGTATTTAGATTTAGCCATAATGTTTTTAATTATCTGAAATGCAACATTTTAGAAAGATAATTAATTTTATAAACAAAAAAACAAAAATACTTTTGCTTAATCTATACTTGTTAATTGATTTTTCTGGTATTTTAGATATCATTAACATGATTGAGAGTGATTAAATTCTTTAATGATTTTACTTTCTCATCAATCTTTAAAGATTAATTAACGTTTCTCCTAATCAAAATATTTGTGATTAAGAATTTATTAAAATCTGTATTAAATTAATGTTACAATAATGATGTTTAATCTGATTTTATGACATAAAATATATATATTATGAATAGTTAAGTCAACGGAAAAATGAAGATGTTCGGGGAAAAATTAGAGAAATTAATTAATTACGATACTGAATTTTTCTAAGTTATTTAAGAGGGATATTTACGTATTTCCGTTGCTTAGTTACGAAGTCTCGAGTCGAATTAGACCTAGTTGTTTGTTGAAATTGTAGTATTGATTTGTAATTTATTTTTGGTAAGATAATATAGGCTGAGAACAAAGTAATGATGAGAAAATAGGACTAAGATTATTACTAAGCTGTAATTATAATTGCCTGTCTTGTAAATTTTTGTATTACATGTGACAAGTTATGATAAGTTGAATTAGAGTTGCCAGGTATTTAGGGATAAAACCCGAGACAAAATGAGTTCTTCCCGAAAGATACTGGGACTCTTTCATTGTAGGAACAGTTTAGAATCCCTATCTCTGGATGGCAGTGGGGAAAAATGCGGGACAATCCCGGAAAACCGGCAACATTGAGTTGAATGGATGGGATAGGCCTTTACAGTTTATGTTCGCATTTAATGTACTGTTTATAATGATAAATGCTAATCGCTTTTGAATCTTTATCGAAAGACCTTAAAGGATTGAAGTTAGATTGTTTAAAATATTTGCATTGAATAGATTTGACCTAATATTATTCATCTAATAATAGGAATCTGACCTCGATAAACAGGAAATGGATCTCGGTTAATAGCGTTAATATCTATCTTCCTATCATTAAACATCATTTGATTTCGTAATTTAGAGAAATTCCAATAATTTAATGTCATCAACGAGGTCTTAAAATTAAGCTGTATCTTATAACAATTATTTTGAATATCAATGATTTTAATGGAGTAAAATGACGACGATTTGCAGACTTAACATCTTGAAATTTCCATCTTCAAATTAGTTATTACACGTTTGTTTTTTTACAACACGATTAAATACATAATAACTGTTAATAATAATAACACAACAACCATTGTTATACTATCAATAGATATTAGATAGCCTGTAAAAACAAATATCATAATTTAATTCTTAATTAATAAATATTAATTAAGTTAAATTCTTTTATCTGATTTAATGTAAGAAAGTAAAGGTGTCTTCGTTACATTGAGAGCTTTCTTTACTTTCTACTCTTATGCTAGTTTGACGTCATTTATTCGTTAGTATTGTGAAGTAGTGACGTCAAATTGGTGTATAAGTGCGGTGTTCCGAACGAACAGAGCCTCGAGTCAACGGAAATTTCTAACTGTTCTGCATTATCTGTTTCGATTTTTGAAATATCTTATCTTCGATCTATTATACATAAACTCACACATGTGTATGTGTGAGTTTATATATAATAGATCAAAAATAAGACTATACACTACATACACTATACTACACTATACTATACACACACATATACATAGGTGCTACTACACTACTCTATACAAACACACACCTATATACACACACCTATATGTGTGTGTGTGTATATATATATATATACACACACACACATATAGGTGTGTGTATATAGGTGTGTGTTTGTATAGAGTAGTGTAGTAGCACCTATGTATATGTGTGTGTATAGTATAGTGTAGTATAGTGTATGTAGTGTATAGTCTTATTTTTGATCTATTATATATAAACTCACACATACACATGTGTGAGTTTATGTATAATAGATCGAAGATAAGACATTTCAAAAATAGAAAGGATTCTTGG
>NW_019387544.1:0-1929 GCF_000671375.1 Centruroides sculpturatus | reverse complement strand
GTGCTGCGGCAGAGAATGAAATACAAGCTTAAGAAACACATTTTAGATTTAATTAGAAATTTTTCTATTATATTAAAACTTGATTTATTAACTACATCATGGATTTAAATAGTTAAAATTTGGTCGGTTAGTGAAATTTTTTTTACCATAAAAGCTAGTCTAAAGATAGAAAACGATTGAAAATAATATACGAAGCGATATTCGATTAAATTTCCTATTAAACGATTCAATTATTTTATTTCCTTAATAGTATTTCGTATCAGAACGATCGTTTCCGAATCTGTTGATGCTGGCGTGTCTTTCCATGCGACCGGCTTGTTTATAAGATATTGTCTAGATACGATTGATCCGTTATATATACAACACATTGCCCTTGTCACACCTATTTTAGGTACACGCGATTAAAAGTTAAATTTTCCTACTACAGATTTTATTCTACACTCGCAAAATGGAAAAAATAACAATATAGTTGAATGTTCTATAGATATTTTATGTAAATAAATTGAAAATTAATATTGTTTAAACTTTTTATAAACCGTATTTTGCCTGTTATTTACACACGGTTGCAAATTTATAAGCGGATTAAGTACCACTTAAACACTTAGTCCTCTTATACATAAATTTGCTCCCGATTACCGAACAGTCTCCAAATTGTTCCGTGAATTTATAATTATTTATTCATTAAAAATTTATAATTTTTCAGTAGTTATAAATGGGATATATTTATAACTTTAAAGGTAAGTTAAGTATAAACAATACGACCCTTATAAAATAATGATAAGAACTTTTGATTTTTTGCAAATAATACATTTTCAATGGCTTGTTCACGAAATTTTATCATTTTTATTTTAATATTCCATTTGCATAGCTAATGACATCTTAAAATAGGAATAATAAATTTATCATGGAAAATTCTCAAAGCATGCAAATCATGACAGAATGATTCAAATTCAATAGGAATAAAATAACTGTCTTTTTGATGTTTCATATTTATAATACTGAGTTGATCCTATGGAATTGTCAGTACATATTTGGTCTAATATGTAAGTCCAAAAATGCATACCAATCAGAAAATTTGAATGTATTTTTAAATATTTTTTCCAACAAATTTGTAAAAGAGAGAAAAAGAGTAAAGCCAAAATTTATTTTATGTACAGTACATAAATACAATGACCATATTTTCTTAGAAAAAATAAAATTCAAGCTGAAATTCATTTCATGGTGCATAAAACAATTTCCTTTCCCAGAACACAGTTTTTACTTCAAGTGGTAGATTCTAAAATTTAATTTTGGTATTTTAAATGGTAAAATAAATAGTAAAAGACTAAAATCCTTATTGAAAATAAATAAAATAAAAGTAAATTTAAAGGATAGCACCTTCAAAATTAATGGCCATCTTTGTTATGAAGGATGTATGATCAATGTTACGTTCTATTACGGCTTCATTTAGTCCACCCTCAAATTTGTGAGAATCTCAAAAATATTGTGGTAAATTATTAATTTCTTTGCATTTTTTATGTATTAAGAAAAAATGTTTAATTATTGTCAATATTCATACAGTTTAAAATGTGATTATTAACTGAATGGAAGGAAAGATAATACAATTTTAATAATACAATTATTATATGATTTTTTTAAAACACAAGAAATGTCCAAGAGAAATCACAAACATTTGATGAATGATTGATGTTATTCTAAACTTGTATTGAAAGATATGTTTATATTAAAGTATATTTAAAATGTATAAATTAATTTTCCAGCTCACGAAATCTTATCATTTAAATTTATCTTGTAATAGGCTAATTATAATTATTAATACAAGTGAAAATACGTATGAACAGTATAATGGTATGCCAGAAAATATATTTAAGATTGTTTGTAAACTGATAAAATAATTACTGCATTAGTATGTAAATTGCTAAACACGAG
>NW_019387543.1:0-10629 GCF_000671375.1 Centruroides sculpturatus | reverse complement strand
CGTGCAAATGTTATGACTCAGTGGTCCTCTTTCACACGTGTCACATTCTCACGAGGACCTTGACAAAATTTTTCACGCCACGTGGTCCAAACAATCCAACTCTGTCAAACAAAAATATCGGACAGATAAAAAATGTAATTAATGATTTTAAACTTTTATGAATTACAGTTTAAGAAAAGTAGGTGTTCACTTACAGATTTATCTTGGATAAGATGGAATTTTGATTAATCAGGGCTCAAATAACTAGGGTCTACTGTACCTTTATTTAATGTAAATACTTAACTAATACTAATATGTTTATTTGACATCAAGGTTTAGTTTTTAATCAGTGTAGCTGAAATATTTTTTGCCTTTCCATATATAGAAATATCCAAAAAATATAATTTTCTGGATATTGCTATTCTAAGACAACATCAAGTCTAAGATGTTCTAAGATTAATCACAAGATCTAATTTTAAAATTCTTTATAGAGAAAAAGTTTTTAAATAAATCAATTTTGTTAAACCGTTAACTAAAAATAAGTTAGAAAAACAATATAAATGCCAAGAAAGAGATAATGTTTGGCAACCTATATCAATGAAAAGTTACTGAACACTATCTGTTTCATGGAATTTGTATAATTATTCTTTTTGAAGTTGCATTACATTATTGTCTCAAAGGCATATTAAACATTAAAAATTAGTTTAATTAAAAGTTCTTTACCAGCAAAACTCATTCAAACTGGTATAACCAATAAATAGAACAGCTGCAAACATCCATCATTGGTGCATAATGCATTGCATGACAAATCACGACGACTTCCAATTGTTGTTTTTAAATATAAATGCAATACACCATCTAAGATGCATCTCTACTTTTGACAAGAAATAATGAATTAAAAATATGCTTCTTCATAAGGTTTCTCATTTCCCAGACCTTTGCTTGTCCCAGGATTGAGAAAAAAGTGATCTGTTTCCCGGTATACCAGGAAATCCCGGGATATAATTAATTATTTTTAAGATATAATATAAATCTTCAAATCGAATCATACAATTATTTTTCATTTTTTAAGTAACTCAATACATCCTGCAACTTCCAAAATACTAATAATAATAATAATAATAATAATCTGTGTAAAATATGTATTAAAATTACATTTAAATTACATAAAAATTTTTACAAATAGAAAAAAATTAAAGTTTGTTGGAAATTGCTTTTTAAAAAAATGCCTTTAAATTGAGTTGAAAATTTAAAGAAAAAAATGAACTTAGATCAAACTTCTAGCTTAAAAGATAATTTTCGTTTTTGTAAATGAAACATATTATAAAAAAGTACAATAATATTTTATATTAAGATTTTAAACAGCAAAGATAGTCAATACTCTGATCACTCAATCTGGTTCTTATTTTAGTAATGAAAAGTCCTGCTACAGAGAATGCCCTTTCTGATTCAATTGATGTGGTTAAAATTGTCTTTAATGCATTTAAGAGAAGGCAGATGTTATGTGTTTTTTCACCTGTAGCCTGGAAGTTTTCTAGTTCGTTTTCAAGTTGCGTTGCAGTAATTCTTTTGCTGTCTAGTATTCTTGATTGATCTATCTCAGCTGCTTTAATGATGACATCAAGCTTTAATAATTCCGCAGTTCATTTGGCTTTAATAATCAGGTTCATAAAGAAAAACTTCATACTTGCATACTTTGTACTCATTTCTATCCTCGCCCAATTTGTACAACCTGGTGTAATGCAGTCATTGAAGCTACTGGGCATGGTTAAACATTAAGACAGCATCAGCACAATTATTCAAGATATTACAGGTTCTGACAAGTAAAGAATTTTTAGAGTCCTGCCACAAATAGGCTACATATTGATTATTGACAATCTGTGGCATGCCATAACAAGCAAAAACTTAAAAAAACAAATAAACAGGCTTAAAATAAATAAATACAAATGGATTTGACAGTTTATGAGTTAATTATACTTTCTATTTGCAAAATTTCATCAAACTTAACACAAAATAAGAAAAAAGTGAACTTTAAGAACTTTGCAGGATTTCCTAGGTTAAAAAACAGCTGGGATCCCAGGATCCCATTAGACAAATCCTATTTCTTAGAATTAATAAAATACAGTAAACATAGTTTTTTTAAACCCAATTTCTTCTAAACTTATCAAAAATTCTGAATAAATCAAATAAAACTATCAAAAACTTTTCAATGGCTGAATAATATAATTCTATTCAAACAAGAAATAACAATGAAAATTTACATTTTAACTTGCATTACTTTGAAATTTGATAAATTTATTCTAATATACCTTTTCCAGTTTTAAATTTGAATAGAATCATTAATGCTTTTCAAGCTTTTTAATTAAATAAATTAGTTCATTTTCTAATTGATGACATCAAGTAATAAATTTATTAGAAATCTAATCCATTACTAAATCTAAATGTTTAATTAAATTCACTAATAACAAAACAAAATTTCTTAATATATATTAAATATGAAATTCAGGAAACTTCTTTAAGATAAATTAATCAGCCCAATTTTGATGATAGCTAAATATCGTCGTCATTAGAAACATAAATGAAACTAACTTCTTGGCAGATAATACCTGATGGGATGTAACTTCTATTAGTAGATATAATCCCACATCTGATTCTCCAAAATAAATTTTTAATTTTTTTTATAGTACGGTACACACAAATTTGTGCCAAGTTGAAAAATAAAAAGCATTCTTCTATTGACTTTTAAAACTGCTTGTTCACAAAAAGTCTGGTTTTGTTATGTATTAAAATTAATTATTTCAAATGGAAGAAAAATTTTCTAATTTTATATTATATGGAAACAAAAAATCAATACAATTTTTTCATTGATAATCATCTACAATTCAAATTTAAATGCCTTTGTGTCCTTAATTTTATTAATTTAAACTTAAAATGTCAACTAGGACTTATTATACTGGATAACTGGTTCTGCAAATTAAGTAAACAAAGTCTGAAAAACTGTCTTTATTTATCACAGGTAATAAATAAAGACTGTTTTTCTGACTTTTTCACTTAATTTGCAGAACCAGTTATCCAGTATAACAAGTCCTAATAATAGATAAGTCCTAGTTGAGTTAAGTTAGTTAAGTTTAAATTAATCATCTACAATTCTTTTTGGATTGGGGAAATTTTGTTTTATTTATTTATTACAATCTAATTGTTATTTTTTTTAAATAATCATATATGCTATATTAAATTTTCACAGCAATTAAAGTTTCTATGGAGATTTTATGGAGACAATTATTTTCTGTCTATTGTATCTTGATTTAAGAACAACTAAAACAAATTGCACAGTTACTTTTACATATACAAATTATTGCTAAACTGATTTACAGTTCACAAACAAACAACTTTTAAGAAACTTCCAAGAAATAAAAAAAGGAAGGCACGGAAAACTGGAGAGAAAAGTAACTGATTTTATAAAGAAAATATGAACATCTTGCTTTACTGAAGCAGAATTTTCATGAATTCTAATATTGAAATTTATGAAAATTCAATTATTTTTTCTTCTAGTGTAAAAAAGTGTCGTTAGTTCTAAATTGCAGCATTTTTGTTTGGAAACAATTTCTAATCAGACCAATAGCTAGACCTTAAGCTGGAATGAAGTACTTCAAGGGGTGAGGTACTGACATTCCAGCTTAAGTACTTCTGGGAGATAGCTATTACAGGAGAAAAATTTTTTTTTTCTTTAATTGAACTTTTTAAACATTTTTTCATGTTTTTATTAGAAACTGGCTCTTTTTTTTTTAAATAAGATATTAATAAATATATACCACTACCAAGTTTAAATGTATAATTATATATTTTTCTATTGTAAGTCATAACCTAGAACTAAATGTCTTTATATCAAAGAACTGAACTGACACAAATTTTATTTCTTCCTCACTTAAGCTATATCTGAAGACTAATTAAATATGAAAACATGGAATGACTATCCTCTTAAATAAAATTTTCTTTGGGGTGCAAGAGGTAATTTTTTTAATTCAAGAGACACCCTTTGAATTAAAAAGTTCAAGGCAGAGAGAAAGGGTGAGAACCAGTGAATTACAGTACCTTGTGAATTATTAGACCCTTTGACTAAAATCATACTTATATTATTTTCTTCTCCTTTTTTCATAATATCGTTTAATAAATGAGTTTTTTTATGTTATTCTTATTCTCTATTGTATCAGAAACACTACTAATAAATTTTTTATATGGCAACACTATAAATTTAAGAAAAATAAACTTTTTACTACAAAAAGAAAATTGATAGAGGTTCTTATTAAGGTATGGCACCATAGCCCATTGATAAGAACAAAAGTAAACAAAATGTATAAAGACTATTTCTTGTCATATAGAAGCACTGCTGGCTGTTAAGTGGCCATACAAAATATTAATTTTAATTTTTATTATATTAAAATTTTTATATGCAAAAATTTACTTTTTATTTCATAAGATATAATAAACAAATACTTTAAAAAATTCTATCAACAATTGCATAATTATTGATTTATTATATCAAAAACTTAAAATTATCAATTTTTTGCATGGATCTAATAAGTTGGCAAAGTACTGTAAACAGAATGTTTTAATTTTTTCATGTAATATAAATTTAAGGAATGTGCCTAATTTATACACTAAAAATACAAATTAATTCTGAAAACAAATAATCATAAATATAATCATTTATTTTTCAAAATTTGCATTTGAGAAAATATTACTATTTTTCATCATTGCTAGATAATAACTTAATATTCAACATCAGTAAATGTAAAAAACATCAGCATAACAGATAAAAGTTTTACAACATAAACGTAATCCAGAAAACCTGGATAGTTAATTCCATCATCATATATTTAAAAATAAAAACTAAAAATCATCTACATACAAATAATTGATGTTCACTGCATGAAAACTAAAAACATAATAAAACAGGTTTATTTGTGCATGATTGTTTTCAAAATAAAATGATGCAAAGGAAATCACTACTGCTGATGATTTCATTTAGCCTAGAAGAAATATGAAATAACCAGTGTCACATTTTAAATAAAATGTCAATTACAAAATAGTTTCAAATAAAAAATGAAAGTGAATAAGTAGAAAGTTGTACTTATTAATAAATTAAATTCAATATTGATTTTATAATAATGTAGTGAAACTGTTCTGATAATGCAAAGACTTATAATCAATGAGATTCCATCTCATTGATTATTATATGATCTCGATGATCAATACTTAAATAAATTTTTAAATATATGTTATATACTAAGTGATTAATAGGGCATTATTTATAATACCCAACCATTGTAAATAATGATTAAAATGGCCACGCAGCCTAATAAATATTGACTAATTTATTAAATTGACCAGACATTATGAATACAGCTATAGCCTTTGGGCAATTTGATTATTTTTAAAATCTTCACTTTTTCATTAAGAATTATTTTACTTTTTGTGAATTATTTCAAAGCATTTTAAAAACAACGTGATATATTTTAAAAGTATCATTAACTGTATTAATTAAACTAATGTTAACAAAAAGTATTATTAACAAATTTATACTTTAATCAAAAAATCAACTTAAAGGAAACTTCTGGAATGTCATTTTTATTATATAAAAAGTTAATTTTTGTTAGTTTTAAAGAGTTTCTCTAAATCTTCCTCTGTATTAATGATTCATAAGGTACAAAATTCTTTAGTCCAATTTTTAACTTTCTCCCAAACATGACATCATTAGAGCTGTGGTTTATACCAGTATGACGTGCTCAATTTTTCATTAGTTGTACAAAACATAGTCCTTCCAACCATTTGTTAGTGTTGTTAGTCTCCAACCAAGAACTAAGCATATTTTCTACATCTTGATTACATTTTTCTACTGAACCCTGACTTTGTGATTGCCTGGGATTTCCATGCACCAGTTTTAAGTCAATACACATACAGTCGATCCCCCTATAACATGGTAGTTACGTTCCTGTTTTTATTAATCCGGCTTCTAGGAGTCCAGCCAATCACAGCCCGGCACAGTTTACAGACTACGGCTGTTTGAAATGTTTCTTCCATAAAATTAATCGATTCTAGACTAATTCGACTCAACATTTCCAAAATACGTATAATTTTTTGGGAATAATCCATATAAACTATGTTATAAACAAAAAATTGTAGGATTACTTACCAAGTGTGCACCGCTTGACTACGCCGTTGCTTAAGCTTGTTTTCATTGTGGAGATTGTCATCGAATGGTGCTCACGTGCTTCCTGATAAATTATTTTTTTTGCGAAAATTTCGCTGAGCTTTAGAGACATCATTAATATAAATATAATTTTTATGGACGTTAAATAATAAATGGTTTTTGGTAGGTCCACTGCTCGTTTAAACTCAACGGTTTGTGCAATCCTGTCATGACACGAGTTGGCGATGACATTTTACCGAATTATAGGAGTTTTTTAGCATGTTTGTATAAATACTGTCGCAATTTTTTCACCGTGATATAGGAATCCGAACTATAGGAACCCGTGTTATGGGGGTTGACTGCACTACACCAGGCATGGTCAACATATGACCCACGGGCCAGATCTGGCCTGTCTAATGAATTTATGTGGCCCATGATTAAACTTTCAATATTAGCTACTCAAGTACGAATAGCTCAATGAAAAATTCGGACAACTAAAAAAACAGAAAAAAAAAACAACAACTCACTGTGCGTATAGAATTAACCCTACATTACAAATCTCTGAAGTACAGCGTCGTAAAATGTTGATAAAGTACAATAATGTGAAAAATGTATCTGTAATCTCTATGTACAATTTAGTCTCTACGGGGTGACACTACAATGAGATCTTGCACCACCTCAAAATCTTCATTGGACAACCTCTGGTTCGGCCTGTGAAAAAAGTTCTCTTTCCAATTTGGCCCAGGGGCAAAAACTGTTGGCCACCCCTGTACTACACCATTCTTTGATGACATTATTGGCAAATTCTCTGCCATTATCACTTTGCAGAATACTCAATGCACCGAAAATTGTAAAAATGTCTAAAGGAACACAGGCCTTTAATAAATTTAGTCAGGTGGTCTTGGTACAAAAGTATAAATTTATATTGTTCATTAGCTTATCTATATCTACTGCATATCTATAAGATCGACCTGAGATATTGAATTCATTTCATTACTNTGAAAGGTTTCTTCCATAAAATTAATCGATTCTAGACTAATTCGACTCAACATTTCCAAAATACGTATAATTTTTTGGGAATAATCCATATAAACTATGTTATAAACAAAAAATTGTAGGATTACTTACCAAGTGTGCACCGCTTGACTACGCCGTTGCTTAAGCTTGTTTTCATTGTGGAGATTGTCATCGAATGGTGCTCACGTGCTTCCTGATAAATTATTTTTTTTGCGAAAATTTCGCTGAGCTTTAGAGACATCATTAATATAAATATAATTTTTATGGACGTTAAATAATAAATGGTTTTTGGTAGGTCCACTGCTCGTTTAAACTCAACGGTTTGTGCAATCCTGTCATGACACGAGTTGGCGATGACATTTTACCGAATTATAGGAGTTTTTTAGCATGTTTGTATAAATACTGTCGCAATTTTTTCACCGTGATATAGGAATCCGAACTATAGGAACCCGTGTTATGGGGGTTGACTGCACTACACCAGGCATGGTCAACATATGACCCACGGGCCAGATCTGGCCTGTCTAATGAATTTATGTGGCCCATGATTAAACTTTCAATATTAGCTACTCAAGTACGAATAGCTCAATGAAAAATTCGGACAACTAAAAAAACAGAAAAAAAAAACAACAACTCACTGTGCGTATAGAATTAACCCTACATTACAAATCTCTGAAGTACAGCGTCGTAAAATGTTGATAAAGTACAATAATGTGAAAAATGTATCTGTAATCTCTATGTACAATTTAGTCTCTACGGGGTGACACTACAATGAGATCTTGCACCACCTCAAAATCTTCATTGGACAACCTCTGGTTCGGCCTGTGAAAAAAGTTCTCTTTCCAATTTGGCCCAGGGGCAAAAACTGTTGGCCACCCCTGTACTACACCATTCTTTGATGACATTATTGGCAAATTCTCTGCCATTATCACTTTGCAGAATACTCAATGCACCGAAAATTGTAAAAATGTCTAAAGGAACACAGGCCTTTAATAAATTTAGTCAGGTGGTCTTGGTACAAAAGTATAAATTTATATTGTTCATTAGCTTATCTATATCTACTGCATATCTATAAGATCGACCTGAGATATTGAATTCATTTCATTACTTAAAATTGATATAACTACCAAGCCTTTCTTAGGAACTTTCTATTTTTTCTGACAAATTTCATATAAGTTCAAATAAATTATGATCATTTCTCATATCCCTTGTAATATTTTTATATTTCAATATGGTTTCTGCTGTCACGATCAATAGCAATATGGTCATCATGCAATATCTAATATATTTCTTCAGTGTAACCATAATATTTAATCAAATTATCTTCTTTTACAGGCACAATTAATTTTTCTACTTCTCCGATATATAAGTCATATCTATGTAAACCCCGATATTATTCTGGTAACTTCAAAGTCACTTTGATTTTTTTCTCTCACTTTTTGTATCATTGTCAGATACACTGATTTTGTAAAAATTTGAGAGTTTTGACCTTTCCTGATATTAACTCATTTAATCAGTTGTTGAAGAGGTTATTCATATCACTTAGTGATTGCTCCATGATAGTATTTTCTTCTTTGAAAAAAGTAACAATTTTAAGAAGCAAAAGTAAAATTAAAACGTTGCACAAGATTAATTACTGGTCGCATGAATTTAAAATTTGATATTAAATGAAATGCACACATGCAAATATGATGAAAGTGCTGATTGACTAGTGTATGTTGAATGATCACTCCTTAAGATATTATCATCACTTTGTCCAACCAGGTGATAACAGTATTCATAGTTGACTGGTCAATCTGATAAATTGTGATAAACAACCTGAAATTTATTACAGTGTCCAATTTTATTTGTCATTATTCATAATGCCCATATTAATCACTTAGTCCATAACGTATATAAAATTTTGTGTAAAATTTTAATCCGCAAAAATTCAGTATGACTAACCAGTTATGTCTTATTTGATTTTCAACAGCTATGAATATGTTTATATATATATATATAGAAAATTAATTAATTCTAAAATGATAAAAAAAAATATTTGACAAAAGTTAGCACTTTGCTGAAATGATTATTAATAATTAATATTCATTTAAACGAAAAATTTTAAAACTTCCTTCTGTTATAAGTTTTCTCATAAAATTTCATATTTCTATTAATTATTTTAGTCAAAGAAACATTAAAAATGATTTTTGGAGGAAACCTAAGACAGATAAATCATTATTCAATAAATATATAAAAAATAAAAATATATATTTTTTAACTATTTTAAAAATACACAGACAATACTTTATTACAAAAGTATATTGTCTTCTTTCCAAGCCTTATTAAATTAACTGATTTTTTTTTTAACAAAAAGATAAGAAACAAGTTATACCAGACACATTAATGTGTCTTTAGTATGAACATTTGCCAAAAGTTTGTATCTTCAATAATCTTTTCTTCATTTGATTCTGAATATAATAAGAAGTGGTTCATCCACATCACCACCAGATTTCGCCTCCTGCGACTTCTGGCATCTGTTCCTAGAATGGAAGGCAAGTGAAAATAGGATCAAAAATTTTGTATTTATAAATAAATTTTTCCACGGATTATTGTTATTTTTATTGATATATTTCTGGGATAAAAATTATTTCTGTCAGATGGATATTCAAGCATCCTCTACTGCAGTTCTGAAACAAAAATGCATTAAATATTTAATAACAAAGTTCAAATAATAATTTTATTGAATAGAATAATCATTTATCCCAAATAATAATTTTATTGAATAGAATAATCATTTATCCCAAATATTTAATAACAAAGTTCAAATAATAATTTTATTGAATAGAATAATCATTTATCCCAAATAAATAAAAAATCTCTCAAAATAAACTTAATCTAATTCATGCTTATTTAGAAAACTGACAATTTTATTATTTTTAAAAAGTAATTTTATTTATATACCAATATAACAACTTTTTTAATAAGAAAAATTGTTCAATTCTCTTAAACTGGCAAGCTTTCTTTTAATTTATCTATTTACATTTTTAATACAATATTAGAGATTTTATCATTTTGCTTATCAATTTGAATTAAAAATATATTTCTTTAATTTAGTTTATTAAAAATATTTCAATTACTGAAGTACTGAAACAACAAGATCATAGGATTCCAATTTTAGATAATCAAAAATAAATTCTTAGATAATTAATGTACAATTGTATAGTAAAAATAGGCATTAATTTCACAGATTTGTTTTTCCTTCCTCTTTTATATATTTCATTTTACTGAAAAATAAAAAATTTTCATCCATATATTTTAAAGTACAACAAATGTTAACTAATTTGACTTAGACTATTCATTTCTATAGGTTGATTAAATATTTTACTAAATTTTAACTACAGCAATATATTTCAGCTAATTAAATTCATAAAATAAAATTCAATCTTTATGCATTAGACAGTTCA
>NW_019387542.1:0-11602 GCF_000671375.1 Centruroides sculpturatus | reverse complement strand
AAATATTCAGGATTGCCCATGCAGGTCAATGAGGTCAACATGAATATTTTTGGGATCAACGTAGGACAGGTTAGATAATCTGCCATACCAAATCAGACTTTACAATACTAAAATAACTTGACAACACAGAATTATTTAACACTTGCATCATCACCTGTAATTCCAATTCTATACATCTCATTACTGTGGTCAGTATTCACTCTTTCCATCTATCAACTTTTTTCTCAATAACCGTCTCATCAAATCCCAGCCACTCCAACCAACTTTTAAAGTCCAGCCACCAAGAATTACTTTCCACTTTCATCCACATTCTTTCCATACTAATTCTGGGTAGCCTGTCCCCTGGGTAATTCCAGTATTCTTAAGTAATACATTAAAACCATAAAAGGGGTTTTGGTTTCCCATAAAACAGCAACATTCAATGCATGAAATCTCAGGCCCAGCATTTTCTTCAAAAATTCTCTATGAATTGATTCAAAGTTATTAACATTCCCCAATCCCAGATCTGAGCTCCATAAGACAAAACAGATTTAACTGTTGAATCAAATAATATGAGATGTGGGGAACACGAGGTCAACCCTGAGATATTAAATATTATACATGACTTCACCAGAGCACTTTTGGCCTTCCTCGCAGTAATCTCAAATTAGTCTTTCATATTAAGATTATATTTAAACCAAATACCCATATATTTATATTTTTCAACTATTTCAATTTCTTCTTTATCCAAAAACCATTTAAATTTACATGAACTTCTGTTTCCATTTTGAAAGACCACTATCTTAGTTTTTTTAACATTAATTTGCAAGTCCATACTAATTGAGAATCTCAACAAATTGTCAATTACCAATTGTAATACAACAAGACCTTAATGTATGTATTATTTCCTATCCATAAGCCATTAAATTTTGAATTTCATTCAACCTTGTTACCAGACTATCAATATATCTATACTAATATTATAAAGAGGTAATGTTTGTAAGTATGTATGTAAGTTTATATGCAGCAGGTAATCTCCGAAACTACTCATCCGATTTCAAAAATTTTTTTACCAATATTTAGAATGGAACTTCAGGGTGGACATAGCCTGTATATTATTCCGTTAAACATGGGAGATGGACAGTTCTTTACGGCAAGCCTTCCCCGTAAGGCTTACCGTAAAGAAATCTGCTTCTATTTATACTATTTTAGATGCGGTTTTTTGCATTTTTGATTGCATTTTAATAGAGTACGTCAACAGAATGTACACTAAGAAGGGATTTTTCGATATCCCCCCCGCAGGGGAGAGGTACAGGATTAAGGCTTACTGTGAAGAACTTGGCTTCTATTATACTATTTTAGATGCGGGTTTTTGCGTTTTTGATTGCGTTTTAATAGGGTACGTCAACAGNAAAATTTTTTCACCAATATTTAGAATGGAACTTCAGGGTGGACATAGCCTGTATATTATTCCGTTAAACATGGGAGATGGACAGTTCTTTACGGCAAGCCTTCCCCGTAAGGCTTACCGTAAAGAAATCTGCTTCTATTTATACTATTTTAGATGCGGTTTTTTGCATTTTTGATTGCATTTTAATAGAGTACGTCAACAGAATGTACACTAAGAAGGGATTTTTCGATATCCCCCCCGCAGGGGAGAGGTACAGGATTAAGGCTTACTGTGAAGAACTTGGCTTCTATTATACTATTTTAGATGCGGGTTTTTGCGTTTTTGATTGCGTTTTAATAGGGTACGTCAACAGGAATGTACACTAAGAAGGGATTTTTCGATATTCCCCCACGGGGGAAGTGTTATACATTTATGATAGATACATTTTGAGCCACAACAAGGCGTGGCGGGGTCTGCTAGTAAAGAAATAAAGAAAATAGTAATGGACTCAATGACACTCTTGCTGAACTTCTTTGTTACAGTAGAAGGATTCCTAAGAAGTTCCATTAACAAATATAAATGCTGATGTATTTGTGTATATCAATCTTTTAATAGATTTACTATCTTATAACTTAACCTCAAATGATTCACTGAATTAAATGCAACTCTATAATCCACAAGGCAAATATATATTTTCCTTCGTTTTTTGCCAACCTTTCTTTTAACATGTTCCACAGAACAAATATATGGTCCTCTGTAGATTACCCTTTACAGAAACCTGCTTGCATCTTACAAGATTGCTCACACTCTGCCCAAAATAACAGCCTTTCACAGAGAATCATAGAGATCTTACTGACAGTGTTTAACAATGCTATTCCTCTATAATTACTTTTATTGTGTACATCTGATGTAAAAATAGGGAATATTTGTGCTATTTTCCAACTATCCAGATAAATTCCAGTTACCAAAACTATTTAAAATGTTCAGCAATTTCTGCCGCAGTTGCTCATCTGCCAACTTCCAATATTTTATCAGAATATCTAAATATCTTACAGATACCATCTTACCATCTCCAGACAAACAATTTCTTTGTCTAGATTACCACTAAACAATAAGCTTTTAAAATGCATAAACAAATCTGTTTTAATCTCCTCTGCAATACAGTATCTATTTCTACCTTCCAGTTTACTAATACACTCTCAGAACATTTGGCTTGACTTGCAGTTTGAAAGCAGTTGATTAAAACTAGTCAAATATTCCTGTTTTTTACTTTTACAAAGTACTCTAAAATTTTGCTTCAATAACAAATATTCTTTTAATCTCATTCCTCTCCAAGGCTCCTCCATCTCTTCAGCTTATTTTTCAAAGTACTCTATTGTTCCATATACTCCTCATCAAACCATTCTGGGTTATGCCTGGAGAGACATTTGATTCTTATTTCTCTGAATCTAAATTTCTTCACTATACCTGACACCACATCAGTAAGTATGTTTAAGTCACTTATCTTATCATCAAATTGATTGTCTCAACAAATACGTTATATTTCACTTACAAACAACTTCCATTCCATCTTATATCAAACTGGACTGATTACCCAAAATAACCCTTTTTCAGACCTTTAATAGAAATTTCTAAATGCAGCATCATATGACTAGATTCAGTGCAATCATCTAGACCAGAGATGGACAACCCAGATGTAAAATATGAATAAATATATCAATTTTCCAGCTTAAGGAAGAATGCAGCAAAAATTCAAATATTATTTTCTACAGCTTATGTATGCAAGTAGTTTTTCCACAATGAATTTAGTAAAAATTAAAACAAAAAACCGGGTAACAGACACATCAAAACTAATTTAAAACTGGTAGTGACTAATATTTAACCAATATTTCCAATATATTACATTTACATCAGTTCCAGAAGCTAAATTAAGTATACCTATGCTAATTTATAATTATATATAAATAAATAATTGTGATTTACCGACATTTTCCCCCTATTTTCTCTTACATGCAGTCCGCGTTAGTTCAAAAGTTTTGAAATGCGGCCCTTACATAGATAAAGGTTGCCCATCCCCAATCTAGACTAAAATACTTTAAATTATCAGATGCCAAAGCATTTATACATGAGTAATCACTAATTACACTTTTGTCCAAGTGCGAGATGAAAGTGTACTTTTCTTGTGCATTTTTCTTAACTCTGCCATTTATAATCATCAAGCCTTTGGTTTGACATAATTTCACTAACTTCAATCCAATCTTATTAATACATTTGTCTTCCAAATTCTGGTAAACACCTATAATCCAACAAGGGGAAGATACCATCTCCACAATCCATTTCATTTGGGGGTTCCAATTCTACTATTATATTTATTGGGTGATTTATCTCCTCATTTTGAAAAGAATCAAACAATGACTCAAGTAACTTATAACATTTAACATAAGCTTCTATTTTAATATAGATACAAAAATAAACTTTTTGTTTTTCCAATGTACAGTACTTCGAATGACCAATCCTCAAAGGGACGAATCAACACATCTTTTAGTTCTCTATCTATCATCAACAGCATCCCATCTCTTTTTTGCCCTTCTCAAATATATACTAATAGTGCTAATCTTGTAAAAATCATATGCACTACTTACATCTGTCGGTGGCTTCCTTGAATCCAGTTCACCTAACCACGTTTCCATCCAACATAACGTATGGAACTTTCTCACAATATTTCAATACTCCATTTCATATTCCTGCTTCCATCTGTTTATGTTCTAACTAATAACTCTTAGTTTATCATGCTTGTCCCTAAAAAAGAATTCCTATTAACACAACCATCCTCAGCTTTATCCTTGCCAGCCTTATGATAGTTTTCACTTATCACCAGTTTATCACCTTTGAAGTATGCAATTTTCCCCTATTTTCTTGTCTGTCTTAAATTATTTCTCTTCTCCCTACATTCCGCAGAGAGATCCTCCCTTATGTGCACTGCCTGTCTCCAATCCAAGACATCAAGTTTATTACAATTGCTCTTCCAACTTTTCAATATTTCTCTTTTCACTTCAAAAGAAATGCAAGTAATAGCAGAAATAATACAATGGTTTTTATGTTTTTATAAGTTAAACACAATCAAGAATGACATTCGATAAACCAGACACGTCCCTTATTAGCTTACACTGTATCTAACAAATTTTCTTGTTCATTTGTCTCCACATTAAATAATAAATATCTCTTCCTTAAATTATTTTCAAGTGTATTAATTAACTCTTTTAATTAAACCACTAATAACCTGCATATTGTTACACTCAATTTCACATTTGTGATCAGACTCTAGTTGAATACATTGGCAGAGAGAATTAATAATCTTTTCATTCACTTCCAAGAAAGAAACTTTCACTAATTGCAATTCTGTCTCTATAGCTTCCTTCATTTTGCTCAACATACCTTTCATCTCTTCTAAAAATAATTCCTGACCTAAATTCTTCCAAATGTCTCTGGATTTAACAGCACCTCCAGTGGAACAGAATCGCAAACGTTTACCTGGTGGTGTTCTTGATAGCATAACATTTTTCTTGAAAACTGCTTCTTTTTCTTTTGCATTATTCTGAGCTTCATACTCTTAGTTTAACAAACCTATCCATAATAAAAAGCCAACTTCCAAGACTTAATTACAGTAATTGCATCTCTGCGACAATATATGCCAACCATAAAGAACTTTAGGTTTAAATATTGTATCTATTCATTGGATTTACTTTAAAATACTTACTGACAGGGAAATTAATTAACTTCATACATTCCTAACCTAATCTAAATGAGATGCTACTTCTATGACTATTTACTTATTGATTTTATAAACCCTTGTTTGTAAAACGATAGGTAAATGATCATAGAAGTAGTGTATTGTTTATAAGATTAGAACTGTCGAGGGATTACTAGAAAAATACAACAGAAATTGTGGGAAAACTAATTCTGGGAGTGCACATATAACAAAATGTAGACTCAAAAGCTAGTATTTTGTAAGCTTCTAGGTAATTAAAGTAGAAACTTCAATTGAAAAAGAAGCCACGAAGAATCAATGTTACTACGGCACACTCTAAAAATTCTTCAGAATGTCCACATAACATTAGTATCATTCTACAAAATGTCGGCATCTATTTTCTCTCAATTTATGCACAACAGAATTTCAAACTTTTCTAATTTTGTCGAGTGCCCACCAGCAGTCGAGTGGATAAAACCATCGAATGCCAGTAGTTGGCGGCGAGTTCTCAATGGGCCAGCCATGCTAAGTTTTCTGGGTTTGTTTCGCAATTGTAATGCCTAAATAGAGGCCAGTTTCTCACAGAAAGCCCTATCTTTGACAGATACATATAAACCAAATCTAATTTTGTCATTTTTTTGGCAGGTAGTGGGATGCAAAGTGGACATGGAGCACCTAAGAGAGATACCAACAGATGAGGGAAAGGCATTCGCCGACTTCTATGGGGTGAAGTTCATTGAGACGTCGGCCAAGACAGGTTACAATGTGGAGGAGGCCTTTGCCATGATCGCCCAAGAAATTTATAGCAAAATAGAAACTGGAGAATTTAAAGTGGAGGACGGCTGGGATGGAATTAAGACTGGATTTGCGCGTCCGAGAAGCAATGTTCACCTGATGGAGGCAGAACCTGAAGGAGGAGGCTGTTGCTAAAATTTTATAATTACAATAGGGAATAAATTAACTAATATTAAGAACCGTGAACAAATTGTAATATATATAAATATATATATTAGCTAGGCTTTGACATTGACAGATAAATTAGTTAGATTTTATAAAATATTTATTTTAATTTATTTAATAACGACTTGTTTCTCCTTTATATTTGTAGTGTTTCACCCATTTAATTATGAGAAATTTGAAAAAGTTTTGAATTCTTTGGTATGAGACAAGTTCAGGAATTGATGGAAAGATTTTTGTATTAGGTTTCTTTATTTTTCCATTGGATTTTGTGAGGTGAGAATTTGGTTAATTTTGTTGTATTTTATTTTGGTCATAGAATGTCGTCTTCTTTTTATGTTTGCATTTGACAAGTTCATCGACATTTCTGCCATTTAATTTAGTTTTTCATCTATCTTAACTGTGTTCTGGATGGTGATTTATGCAAGCATTCTTATAGTTTCCATGCTTGTTCCACGAGAAATTCTTTGACGATCGTTGCCGTTAACTTTTTTATCGGCAGTTTTATTATTAATGATACAAAAATTGTACATTTTGTATTTCCCGAAACATCATCTATACTATATATTTAGAAATTTCTATGAATCTCTGAGTATAATTTATCTTCTGCATTTTTTCTTTTTTGGAACATATTTTGTCTTTTAATATTTCTTTCGTCTTTTACAGATCATGCAGAGAAATTCTCGTCGAAATTTTGGGCATGTCAAGTCCAAAATTACCGACAAATTTTAATATACAAAATGGAAATGATGGAGTTTGCTACTCGAATTTGACAGTTATTTTTTGAGATTTAACTCTAATTATTTTATGATTTCAAAGACAGAGAGAATGCTAACGTCCACGTAATTAGAATTCCATGTGTTTGGTTTGTTTAGGAGAATTCCAAGTAGGTCTGTCCATTGCTAGAAAGAACTGAGTAAGTGTAAGATTTAATTTGTTTGTCTTAAATCTTAATTTAAAGATCTGAAGCGATTGGTTTCAAATTAATGATTATGCAGTTATACACGGCAAGATGAACAAATTATTTGGCGATATACGTAAGGAATTCAAAAGAATAATCATTTGTGGACGATCATTCGTTTGAATTTTTCAAACAGAAATAGAGAATTTCCTTTTCCTCCAAAAATCGGCATACATTTATGACCAATTTTGGAGAGAACATGAATATTTGTATGTTCAGATATAGTTAATTCCCTTTTGTATTCTGTCGTTTAACATGTACCGATCCTCCTGTGCAGATAAACAAAGTAGCGTTGATATCCATTCACATCTACATTCACAAACGTTGCACCAAAATCACATTTTACTTATTGGTATTCTTGTTACGTATGGTCATCAAATCTCTGTTTAGTTCTTTACAAGACCATTTTTGAATTAAAAATAATTATTGGTGTTAAATCTGTAATCATGGCACCCATTCGTATGCAATTTTTGTCCATCTTGTAAACATAATTGCAGATACTTTCATCCACCGTGCTTCGGTAGTAGTGAGGACACCTACAGTTTGACCGAAATGCTAGTCTATCGTGCCTCCAATTCTTGTTTTACTTCATAAATAATTTCATGTCACCCAAGAATGTATCCACCACTGTAACAGAATAAAGATAAACAATAACAGGAATACAAAGCTGTAATTTTGACATTGAATATAAATTACATACCTGTTAATTTGCTTTTCCTGCAACAATTGTTACGCTACTAGAAACTTTCTAGTCACTGCAAGTAACGCAATGATCAAGTTCTAGAATTTGCAATTCCACATCTTAGTAGCGTAGCATAGCATAGCATGACTCAAATTTACAAATGTAGTTGCATTACAATCAGTTTATCGTTTGTAGCCACATTTATTCTTCATGACGATTTGCATTACGAGACAATCCGTTCCTTAAATTAATTATTGGCCGCCCGCGAAACACTTTTCTTATTGTTCCTCTGTGTCTCTGTGATTTGCACCTCAATAATTTGTCGCAATACTAAGTAAATTATTTTGGCAAAGGGACCAAGTCACCTTATTAATTGTTTACAAATTTGTTTCTTGTATGCGACAGCAGTTTTCAGTAGAATTATCATTAATAAGTGAGCCCGCATCATTAGTTCATCTTGCTGTGTATGCTTTGACAGCTTTTTTCATTTTCAAAATTAATTTTCCAGAAAGCATCACCACTAAATGACGCAATTGTGATAACAGCAAAAAAATTACACTTTTTGTTTTTACTTTGTAAAATAAAACAGAACATCAAAACTTCATTGCTCAAAATTTTGTCACTTTAAAGAATTTGTATTCAAAGTCTTTTGTAATCTGAGAGTCTTTGACAGAATTTCCATTTTGAAACACTGCGGAGGGGATTTGTTTTGTAAATTTTCGATCGGCACAAACCGACGAAGATTCCTATTTAAGTGATGCCAGAGACATTAAAGCATCGAGTGCCATAATTCTATTCTTTAATACCGCAGTGCTCTGTTTTCCATTGTTACTTTGGAATGTTTGGCGAATTTAAGCATGCAGAGACGTCCTCGCGCACATTATTTATCCCGGTGCCACGGGGTTCTACTTTACTCCACCTCGTTCATCACAGAAAAAGCAATTTATCTTCACTTACTTCAAGGATAACACATCTAGCCAAGCCACATTCCTCTCTCGACTCTCGCATCCTATATTAGACATTTGAAGAGCTGCTATTTATTATAAATATATTTATTTATTTTTTTGTTTAAAAATAATAAGCCAAATTTTAAGAATTAATCCAAATAACCACAGCTTTACTCGATAGAATTGGTCTGTTGTTATATTTTAATAGTTTAAGTATTATTTATTTGTATTTATAGATGGATTGAAAGAATTTTTCGTTTGAATCGTTCTTTCCGAACTTCTGTATATTTATGTAAAGAGATATAACATCTATTTTTGATTATTTTCGAATTTTTCCCATATATTTGTATACATAAGAACCGTGTGTACGGATATGCATCATATAAATGAATAAAATAAAAGATATATATTATATATTTATGCCGACATACGTCGTCCAAAATGAATTTTGTATTGAGAACCAAAACGAGAAGATTTTGCTTTCTCCGAATAAACTCTTGATTTATCATGCTATATTGTTGTCCATGATGGAGCAGATTCTGCATTTCCGCAGTTCTTCAAAAAATTATGCTGACGACACATTACAATATTTAATCCGTCATCTCTCTCCCAATCAGTTTTTATTCTCAAATTATTACCATTTTATTTAATTTTTTTTTTTTGCCAGTTCTGCACAAGATATTATAAGATGGCTTCGGTTTCAACAAATTCTGAAAACTTTCTGGCTGGCATCTCCATTATCTGTCACAATGACACTTTTGACATCAGTTTATCGAATATGAGGCAGTCTTAATGCATGGGCCCCATACTAATTTGTATATGTTGATTCTTCAATGCACCTCATATTGTATACATGTGCAAAAGGTAATTCACTAATTGCTAATTTAAGTTATTTTTTGCTTAAGTGCTTAAGTCCCAGTGCACACAGGCTGTTACGCAACATTTACACGTTAAGGCGAAGGGTGTTGGGGTGACATATGGTGCATTGTGCCTCGGTTCAATTTCCTTATTTTGGTATTTCTGATTGGATTCGAGGTGATTAAAAAAAACAGGTGGGTGTATAAATATACTTGAATATATATTGAGGGATTTGTGAACATTTGGCCATTTTAGCGATAATTACTTAGCAAATTGTGTTTGTATCATGAATGATACAAGTTGGAGAGCAGTCTAATTTGTACGGCTTAACAAATATTGGTGTGTTTTTTGAGTCTCATGTATTGTTCAAATGTTTATCATATCAATTAGTTACTGTTGCATGGCATGTTTTTTATTCACTTTTGCACCTGTTTGTTTTCCCTCTATTGTTTTACGCGTTTGTGCAAGTATATGACAAGTAACCAGAAAGACATTGCAAAGCCCAGACACGTGCCCGAATTGCCGACAATTCAGGACCCCTCTAATATGCACTGTGCCTTTATTGCCTCGAGCGGCTTCCACTCTCCCTGTACTAATGGAGAACGTCCTGCGAGTATTCTTTCGTCAGTTGGTTGTACACTCTGCAAATCCTCAAATGTTGCAAAAACTCTCGTTCACACCCAAGTACAGTGGGTGATCGGTCAAAGAACAGTTTGGATAGCGAACAAATCAGATAGCAAATACTTGCGCGAAAGATTTTTATGACCGGACAACAAACAATTTACTGAACAAACATAAAAAGAAGCGACAGAAAATAACGAATACCGACTGATTTTCCCTTGTCGTCGGGTAACAATTCGAAACCTTTCAGAGCGTGGGAGACGTCAGCATTGACGCTCAACACGATACCAATCAGATAGTATTCCTCCGAATTTTGAAACCCTCCCTTGTAATTCCAGCTTTTTGTTTACCTTTCTGAAAAATAATTTTTTATGGTCTTTGCGAGACTATTGGACGGACACTTGTTAAGTTTTGTGTCCGGATTTATTTACGAAAGGTGAAAGTTTAACTGTCCCATCGGATGTTCGTTAAGGTTTTAATTTTCCAACCAAATTTAATAACCAAATTTCGAACTTCATCCGGGCATTGCATTTAAATAATTTTTTTGTGAGCTAGTTGATTTCTGTTCTCTGAATTTTTGTAAGTGCTTTTCTGAACTATTTATTTACATAATAAACTGATAATATTATGGAGCCTAAAAAGAGGAGTGTCAAGAACTGTGCTCACCACAGAAACCAAGTAAGAGATAATAGCCAAGGTAAAAGTGGGCACCAAGATGTCTGATGTTGCTAGGGAGTAGGCTTGAACAGGTCTACAGTCTTAGCTATGAAAGATATATCAAGAAGTCTCAAGCTGCTAATAGAGTAATGAAAATCACATCTGAGAAATAAAGAGCATTTTAGAGCTCAGGATGGAACCTGAAACTGATCTGACAACAGAAGAACTCCAAGAACTCTGAAATGAAAAATATTAAGAAACTCAGCGAGATGTGTTTTCTTTTGAAAAGGAGGAAGACAAAAGAGGACCAGTGTCGACATCTGCTACTGAAGATCTTTTGAAGAAGTGCGAGGATGTCAGAACAACGATCATCCAAGTGGCATCCAAACCAGAATAAGGTTTATGGGGTATGAGATCTCTACAAAATTACAATACTATTAATTACTTCCGAAAAATCCTGAAGAAAAGAGAAAAGCAATTGACATTGGACAGATTCTTTAACCCCCATAAATGGAACTGCATATACAGTAGAGTGTCGATTATCCGAATCAATTGGGGACTCGGGTTGTTCGGAAGATCGGTGTTTCGGATAACCGATTATGTACGAAAAAATATAATTTATCCCATCTTGACATTTTTCTCCGTTGCGTGTCGCTTCGAATTTTCGTCGATGTTAAGCCTAACAAAGACTATTGTATCGTTAAAAATTATTTTATTTTGTACGAACAAAATATATTGAAAAATATAAAAACAATAAAAAATTATACTTCAGAAGTTAATTTAGTATCAAAAACGTAAAATA
>NW_019387541.1:57623-64646 GCF_000671375.1 Centruroides sculpturatus | reverse complement strand
TTTTGTAGTACTGAAGAGGGTTCTTTAATAGGACCGAAATGCATATACAATGATTAAATAAAAAGAAGTAATTAGCTATGTGCTGTGTGTTGGTCTACCGCTAAATCTAAAATTTATACATTTTTAGTGCGGATTTACAGAGACTTTATAATATTTATATATAAACGGCAGTCAAAAGAAATTTAATTTTCAGATAATTTTTTAAAATATTCAAATTCTAGAAAATAAAATATTTATTCAATATTACATTTCATAAATCACATTTTATAAAATATTTGTTGAATATCGGTAATGCTGTTTAATCGTTTATTATAAAAAATTTACATTCGTTTGTTCTATTATTTCGCAATTTTAACGATATCGCTTTATTACATGTCTGTTTTAAACACGGGTAGGTTTTACTAGAAATGCTATGTATTATATAAGTTTTCTATAATATTAAAAAGACATATCGCAAAGAAACTGATGATATTATAATAAAATAAAACTTCTTTATACTTACCATGATTAAATGACTTTACAACAGAATTTTTGATTTCCTCAGCAGTGTTTTTCTTTATCAAAAATGTAAGAATACATTTATGTGTTTAGGGAGCAAAATTCAATTATCGGTTTTGAAGTGTTTTGTCTTTAAAATATTCCAATTTATATTTGTTCGTTTCCTTATATAATTTGTGAGTTTTGGGATAATTACTAAAATAAAAAATATTGTATAACGATTTAAATTTTTCGAAAACATCGTTTGTATAAATTTGAAATGTCAGATAATCTGTGTTCAACGAACCTATTTTTAAGTATTTTATAAAATGTTTCATAAATGTGTAATTTTCTTAATTCTAATTTATGCAAAAACCAATATAAATTTGTTTGTGTATTGGTTTGTCTAGATATAAATTCGGTTCTTTATTTTAAAAACTGTGAGATTATCGTTTATAATTTGAAATTTTTCTACAGACAGTTTAGATGGATATCTGCAATATTGATTTAATGTCATAACTACTTTTCAGTTAATACACTTTCTTACATTTTGACATGTTTTGCTAGAAAAACTTTCATTTATTAATTTAAAAAATAATTGTCATTATTGGACCTTTTTCTAGATCAGTGGTTCCCAACCTTTTTTCATTAGTGTACCCCGTGACATGCCATATCTCTAGATTGTACCCCGTGACATGTCATATCTTTAGATTGTACCCCTCATTTAAGAAATTTAGTGAGTAACCGTATTGTTAAATTTACATATTGTAACTTTAAATTAAAGAAAAAAAAACTAAAAGAAAAAATGTATAATAAAGTTGTGATTGTTGCAAGGAACATTATTTATCTAATAATTTTTTAATACTATTAGTTTGTGATACATAATATATTATTTTTTCTGCCATAATAACTAACTTTTTTCTGTACCCCTAAACAACCTATCGCGTACCCCTAGGGGTACGCGTACCACAGGTTGGGAATCGCTGTTCTAGATCAAAGTAAAAATTTCTGTAATGAATTACATAGTTTGTTTTATCAAAAATTGTGGGAATTAATTTTTTATTACTGTTAATGATTTTAAATTAAATTTATTTAGTACTGTGTTTTTATCATAAATCATACGGGATATTACTATGCTCAAAAACTGATGTTAAATCAAATCGTTCTAAACTTTTATAGGACAGATGTGATTTTTGTAAAATTTTAAAAAATACTATTGGTTGTTTTTTATGACATCAGCCGATATTTTTTGTTTTTTATTTACTAGAATTTTTTATATATTCTTTTTTTTTTCGTCCTCCTGTATTTTAACAGCATAAAGATTGGGAATTTTGTGTTATATTTGAATAGATGTGGTAAACTGGTTGCTTGCGTGCTTTAAACCAATCTTCCCCAGAGACGTGCAATAGGCCTACATGTAAATTTCCTGGAAAAAAAGTCAATCAGTTTGTAAACAATGTAGAATGCACACTGAATTTTCGCACTGTGTCAAATCAAAGAATAGCAATCCTTGCAGCTATATTTTTCAAATAAAAGCATTTTATGGTTATTTTAACTTTTTTATATAGTTTTTCTATAAAAACACATTTTTGGGAGTATTTATTTTATTGCAGTTATTTCCCCGCAATTTTTTGGCTGTTAGATTCTCTTTTAAGTGAAAATAATTATTTAATATAAAAAATTAATAGATTAAACATTTTCCGAGCGAGAATTAATTAAGCCTCGGAAACTAAAGTCGTCAAAACAACAAATAAGAAAGAACACAGTTGATAATTTTCAGTTTTGATAATGCAAGTAATAATTACATTTAGCACATTATTCACTTACCAGTGTAACTTCAATCAAAACCGACAACGTCAAGGTTCTGTGCTAAATGCGATGCAAAGTTGATATTTACTTTTATTTAATAACAGATAAGAATCTACGAGAAAATAAAAGAAATGTTCAAGATATGAATATGAAAAAACTTCCATCTATATCCATTTTACCATTTTTGTGGAATAATTTATTTCTTTCACGTGACAGAGAATACTACAAATCGACTTCAGGAATAAGTATGTTATTACCTTTTATCGAAAAATTTGATTATTTATGAATATATAAATTATTTTTTCCTCTATATGAAGTTACTTCGAATCTACTGCTTGGACTCTCTACACTTTTTCCAAAAGAGAAAGTAGTATGCATGAACATATTTGGATATAAAATGATTTTTTTCATACATCCGGAAACTGCAAAGGTAATGAATAATACATAGTTATGTAATATGTTCATTATAAATGAAAATTATCGCTTTTTGTAGGAAGTGCTAAAAAGCAACAGTTTTATCAATAAGGATGCTACTTACGATTTCTTTATTCCAGTGTTAGGAAAAAATACTCTTTTCACCAGGTAATGTATTATTTTATATTTAGTTAAAATGTTGTTGTTTACAATTTTTTGTATTTAATTAAATAAAGTCATGGTGATAATTGGAGGAAAAGGAAAAGATATTTAGCTCCATTTTTTCACCTTTGGAATCTGAAAAATCATCAAAATTTGCTCATGGAGCATTCAAATTTATTAGTCGAGAAGCTAAAAACACTGCAGCAAAGTGAAATTTTTGATGTCCTGAAATGGATGAAACATTGCACTCTGGACATAACTGCAGGTATTAATCTCTACTGTAAAATATTTATTTTAACATCATTAACACCAATTTATTTTTTATGTAGATGTACTGTTAGGAATTTCTCCTATGTCTCAATCTGAAAATTATGAAGAATACATCACCGAATTGAACAGGTATGGAAAATTCAGTACAATGTAAATCGTTTTAATTTTTCCAGTAGTCTTTACAAAATGATGCATAACATACGATGGATTGGAAAATTTTTATAACAAGTTTAACAAATTTTAACAACACAAATATGTTATTGTTGATTTATTTCACAAGAATTTTAAGAAGTTTAGAAATTAGATGTTACGAAATTTTAAAATCATTGATTACTTCATACACATAATGAAGCCATTTTCATTAAATCTGACATTATAAACTGTACCTCATTATTGAATCAGGTTTGCATTGTATTCACATTAGAATTTTTTAGCACTATGTAATGGCGGTTTTCAGTTCATCAACTGACTTATATTGTTCGCCTGTTTCTTATACACCTGGAGCCAATTCCCTCCATGCGTTTTCTTATTTGTCTTCTTCTTCTTCTTTTTTTTCTTCTTTATCTTCGCTTTTCCCCATGTTTATATGGGTCGGCGTTTTTTCTCTAATACGTCATTTCCGTTTCTCTCTATAAAGGGCTTCTTCACTCTTTAGTCCTTTCTGGTTGAAGTCTTTTTCCACCTTATCTTTCCAACTTAATTTTGGTTTTGCACTTTTTCTCTTTACTCTTATTACCAGTTTTTCCGATTTTCTTTTCAACATAATTATCATATCATAATTATTATTCTTCGCTGTACGTGGTCAAATCACCTTAACCTACATTGATAAACCATTTTGATAAAGGGGTCTACCTTAACAGAATCTCTAACAAAATTATTCCTTATTCTATTCTTCCTTGACACTCCACACATCCATCTGAACATTTTCATTTCTGCCCCTCCATATTTCTTTCTTGGGCTCTTGTTATTGCCCATGTCTTAGCTCCATATAACATTGCAGGTCCAACAACCGATTTATACAATTTTCCTATCAGCTTGAAGCTAACTGTCTTGTCGTATAACACACCACTCAGCTTCTTCAAGTTCGTCCATCCATATTGAATTCTATGCTGCACTTCCGAGTTCAATTCACTTCTTATCTCGACAAATGTCCCAAGATATTTAAAACTCGCAACAAAAGGGAGAGGCACATTTTGGATTTTAAACTCATCTCTAGCATTCAGAATCCTATATACTGTTTTAGTTCTGCTAATGCTTTTGCCCCTTTTTTCCAAAACTTTTCTTCAATCTACCAGCTTCTTGTTAGCCTTATGTTGGGAAGTTCACACAGCACAATATCATCCGCGAACAGTGTACTCCACGGATCCTCACACTTCACGTCACACAGTAACGCGTCCATTATCAAGTCAAACGAATAAGGGCTAAAGGCCGATTCCTGATGTAAACCAACATTAACGGTGAACCCTTCTGTAGTGCTTACACTACTTCTAACTTGGGTCTTTGCTCCCTCATACATTTCCTTGACGAGCCTAACATATTTCTTCGGAACATTCTTTTTCTTCATACATTTCCATACCTATTGTCTCGGTATCCTATCATACGCCTTTTCTAAATCTCTGAACACTATGTGCAAATGATTCTGCATTTCCCTGTGCCTTTCCACACCTGTTTTTGCAACAGTCATAGTCTTTCCCAGCAAAAAAGCCAAACTGTTCCTCTCCAATTTCAGATTTCTGCCTAATCGTTCTTTCTACAATTTTTTCCTAAATCTTTATAGTATGGGACAATATCTTTATACCTCTGTAATTTCCGCAATTCTGTACTATAAATCCCCTTTTCCATGCATTTATTTATGAGTACCAAATTCGGGACTTCAGACGGCACATACATAACTTGAAACTCATCCGTTAAAATGTTGAGTGAACTGTGTTTATATAGGTGTTGTGCTGTTGAAAAAACTGAAACCACTTCCAAATTTTAAACGAAAAGGCATATCTAGTAGAGACTGGTATTCGCTGGCACTCGTAGATTTTGGAGAAGATCTGCGGTATATTAATCTTGCCATTTTATTGAATGCATGCTGACACAATCTTTGACTCTCTATCTCGTTGCCTCTTTTAATAAATATTATGCATTATTCTGATACATGTCAATAACACACCCTGACTCCTGAGTAAAAATTTTTTTTCGTTGGAAACTGCTTTTTGGTCATTCGTTTGTCAGACTCATTTTTTCTTTATAATAACCTTGACACAAATCAAATAAAAGTTGTATATTCAATAATTTTCATAATTATAATTAATATCAATTGTATATTTTCGTGATGAATGCCAATCATATTGCAAGACTCCTGACTGAAATTTTTCATTTACTTTGCTATTTGGCCATTCCTGACTGAAACCCATTTACTTTGATATTTTCCTTGACACAGTTGATATTAAAGTTATTTACTCAATAACAAAATAATCTATTTGTTTTTCAGCCCCCACTTCAGTATCTTCACAGATAATCTCGCTTAGTAACGACTGTGTTATTACCATTACTGTTAATACTTTTGTTTAGTTCAATGTAAACTAAACTTTTACAGTTTATTATAGATATTCTGATTAGGAAAGATTTATAATTTGAACACAATACAAAGAACTATTTAAAACGTTTCTTTCATAATAATAAAGAAATTGTAAAATAAATATTTGATTTTTTACATTATGTTATTGTTGTGTAGCCCATTCAGACGTATTCGTTATTCCGTCTTCCGAATATTTAAACTTTTTAATCAGTAATTAAAAACTTCAGCAAGGAGTTACCACATTTTGCCTTAAAAATTAAACAACTCTATTTGTTATCATCTTTTATTTTAAGAACTTCTTATATTTATAACTAATATAAAATGGCAAAAAGTTTATTTTCAGATAGGGATGGTTTTTATAAAAAAAATTGTAAATGCTCATAACAAGTAACATCGTCATGAAGTTCGACCCTACTGGAGATACACACTATTCACTTTATCTCCCCAACACCTAGACATTTAATCAAAACAATTTAATAGTGTCAATTTGCCTACATGGAAATTTCAGAAATTTTCGATAGAAAGTGCAGGAGTTATTAAACTTAAAAGAGAGTGAACTAACTCGTGCCCACTCCCACACACGCACTAACATTTGTATATACATGAATTACTTTCTAATTTTCTTGCATTTTTGACATTTCAAGATGTCCTAAGGTCAAACAAATTTAAAATTGATTTAACAAATGTATAAACTGTATGTGGATGACATAATTATAGTATATGACCAAAAAATAATAACATTAGAAGAAATAGAAGAAAAAATAAACAAATTAAACGATAATATTAAATTTAAAGTAGAAAATGAGGCAATCACGAAATAAATTACCTCGACATTAAAATAATCAAATAGGCAAAGAAGTAATAAATTACCAAACGTAATTTATAGTATACTAGCAGACCCCGCCACGCGTTGTTGTGGCTCAATACGTATCTATTATAAACTTATAACACATTCCCGTGGGGGAAGGAATTTTTCGGAAAATTTTTTCTTAGTGTACATCCTGTTGACGTACCCTATTAAAATGCAAAAAACCGCATCTAAAATAGTATAAATATAAGCAGAGTTTTTTACGGTAAGCCTTAATCCTAACCATCTTCCTTCAGTGGGGGGAATTTCGACACGTATATTATATAAAAACACGTGCGTATTCGAATGCAGCGTTGTGTCAAAATTTCAAAGGAATCGGTAGGAACAAACGAACATTACATTTTTATTTATATAAATAGATATAAGATGATCCGCTTTAGTTCCCTTTCACAGAAAAGCAAACTTAGGGCGTCGTACTCGTAGCGCCATCTGTTGGACATAAAAGCCTTAACCT
>NW_019387541.1:48534-56984 GCF_000671375.1 Centruroides sculpturatus | reverse complement strand
TACCTAATTTATATATAATTAATATATAATTATATGTACAGTACCTAATTTATATATAATTTATATATAATACTAAACAGACGATAGCAAACTCAATTTAGCCGCTCCGTAGCGTGGCGCAGGGTCGGAGGAAAGTAGTTCGGCTGCTCATCCACTATTGGTCCAGACTCTATCAATCTTGTCGCGAAACGACGTTATAGGAGGTACGTTATACGAAAGTTGCTACAATTTTTTCGCTACGTTATAGGAATTGTCGTTATAGGAACCTACGTTATAGGGGGGTCGACTGTATTTTAATTTATATGAATGTTTAACGGAATAATATACAGCCTATGTTTACCCTGAGGTTCCATTCTAAATATTGGTGAAAGAAATTTTGAAATCGGATGAGTAGTTTCGAAGATTACCTGCTGCAAACAAACTTACATACATACATACTTACAAACATTACCTCTTTGTAATATTAGTATAGATATAGATAATAAATTACCATTTGCTAATTTATTATATACTATTCGGTCTTTGAGTTGTTATTTATATATAGGCAAAGAAGAAAGAATTCCATTCATACACAAAGCCATGCGAGATGACAAGTGTTAAACTACAATTCAAACATCCCACAGTACATAAAAGATAACATATTCAACATGGAGTATGAAAAAATCGTAAACAGAACAAGCTCACTACAGAAGAAGAAAAAACATCTCAATGAACTGCGAACTAAATTTATATTAAACGACTATCCACAAAAAATAATAAATAACTGAAAAAGTAAAATCAACAATAAAAGGCTGGAAAATAGACAAAACAAAGATAAAAACAGAGTAAGATACATATGCTTCCGCTACATTCGTGGCTTTTTTTAACAGAAAAATAAAAGTTTCGATAAAATGAATATAAAAATATTCCATCTTATAACAAAAAAAGAATTCGGAAGGCTAAACCTGGCATAAGTAAACAACCAGATAAATAAAACAATACTGAAGTCACTTATAAAATACCTTGCACACGTGAACCACTAAAACATATAATAGAATCAACTCTGCTTTTTACAAACATTGCACAACTCATAACTGCAAAATAGATAACAATGAAATCACAATAGTACACAAGGAAAAAAATTGGTACAAAAGAAAATTTAAGAAAAGCTACGAAATTACTAAAAACAAAAATAATATTAACAAGAATCCAAGCATAGAAATTCATAAAAACTGGCTACAACTATTGAAATAGAATGTTTATACAGTCGCAGGTGGGGCAGTCTGTGGCACTCTGGGAGTGAGATGTTTCATGTTCGAAGCATGCGGGGAAAACCGTCAAGTTGGAAGGTAAGGGAAGGGGAGTAAGAAGACTCAGTGCAGAAAGTGCCTGACAGACGTCCACAAGATACAACCTATATAAAAGACTGAATAGGGGCAAAAGCCCGAAACGCGTATTTATATCGATTAAAGGTTGATGATGAAATAATTTGCCAAGTGTCAATAAATTTACCAAGTCGTGACATTGAACCAAAAAAAATATAAAATATTCAGGGGGGGTTTGACTTATAGCAGCATTTTTTCTCTTTTATATATAACAGTCGTGTAAATAAAAAGCATGTTGAAATGATGATCGAAAACAAACAAGACAGGTTATTTCGCGAAATCTCAAACATCGTTCATTTGCTTTTTCTTTTGACATGTGTTATATCACAGGGTATAACTTTTTTATATCTAATTACTGATGATTAGACGACAGGGTGGGAAAATCGTTAATCTCCGTGTCAGAATGATCTAAAAACCTGTCTTTCAACGACACAGGGTATTGTTGTTTGTTGCAATCGAAATAACTGGCATAGCCAACACCAGTCCAGCCACGCCGATGCTTTTTGATACCGGGAGTTTTTATAACTTTTTTGGTCGATCGCCCATTCCGATTAGACTTTTTCTCTTCTTTTCGTTCTCCAAGTAGCTGTTCACTCGTTATTTAGCGTTGTTTCCCAGGAGAGGTTAAACTCTAAGAGGAGTTTGAACTCCTAACCAGAGATAGTCGATCTTCGGACTATGTCTTTTGATGATGTAATGTGGCGTCTTTAATACAAACGAATTTTTTCCTTTAACATTTATTTTCTTTTTCTTTTAAAAATATAAATAATTCCAGTGTAAATTTTAGTGAAGGTTCCGTTCTGTCTAGGACATTATACTAGAGCATATGTATTGTAGGTTTTAATATGGAAAATTTTATTCTATTACTATATATTTAAACTGAGTTACAGATTTATAATATGAAAAAAAAAGATTAAATATTCAAATCGGAAAACAAAATATATTTGCATTTAAATCCTTGATGCTAAACTCTCGTATAATATAATTTAAATTAAATTCTAGATATATGCGATATTATCCTGTATGGCTGTTTAATCCATTGCATTGGTTCCCTCCAATTTTCGCCAAGACTAAAACGGGAAGGAATTTCAAAAGACACATTGATATAATTCATCAGTTTGGTGAAAAGGTAAACCGACTTACATGAAAGATCAAGGCTTATGTTTGGATTTAACAGATTTATGTTTTTATTTACTGCGCAGGTGTTCAAGAGAATAAAAGAAAATTACGTGAAAAGACAGCTACTACACTTAGAAAATAATGCACATAGTGTAAAAGAGCCGAACATAAAACCGAAGCCTCTCATAGATTTAGTGTTAGATCTATATGCCAATCAAGGTTTAGTATCGGAAAACGACCTTATCGAAGAGATCGAAGCATTAAGGTTTGGAGTACGTATAATTCGTAAAAAATGTAAACGAAAATAGTTTTATAATCCTGCACGTATGTTAATGACATCATTTACATTATTGCAGTATTAATTAAATTATTATGTAAAACTTATTTTATTAATAATTTCAATTATCTTTTTTCAGTTAATTTATATTAATATTTGATGTATAATTTATTAAGCAATGTATTAATACTAAGTAATATGTGAAATATAAATAGAAAAATTACTGCATACAAAAGAAATTTAAAAAGTTTTTATTTTCTATTTGAGTGTATTTAGGAAAATATTAACGAAATTAAAAATCTACAGGAATTTACATCATAAATTATCTGTGTTGAAAATTTGAATCTTTGGGTCTTTTGTACTAAAGAGCTGCGGGTTTTTCTTAACAATTATTGATAGAGTAAATATTATGTGAATCGATTGAAATATAGTCGACGCTGCACAGTCATCTGTCTCAATTATAATACACACGCAACGAAGTACAAAGAAGCAATCTTACGAAATTTTCTTGAGAGGGAAATCTCTGGTATGACGATTTCTACCATTTAATCTATTTTAAAGATGACCGAATTCACGTTTTTTAAATACTAATTTAATTTTTAATTGTTATCGGTTTTTTTAACCAATGTCTAAGATTCTTCTGAACAGAATTTTCTTCATAAAATTGACATCGTTAAATATAACTTCATGAAATATATTCGAATAATTCTGACTTTAGCATTAAACTGTTGTTTTTGTCTAGCATTTTTTATTTTTTCTGAATTTTAAAAGTGTGCTTTTCATTCATACACATCGCTGTTTCGTCTTATTCATACTCGAAGCAGCCCTATGATAAGAGATGGAATCTGTCTAAAAACAACACCTAAATAATTTCACTTTCAGATTTGATCCCAAGTTTCCCAGGGTGATAGGGTTACATCTTAACTTCCTCCGCCGACTACTGAATAAATATTTCATGATATATTATTATTAATTAATATTCAATGTTCTATTTAGGATAAAATTTAACTTTTCACTTCAACTTATTTTAATATCAGGGTTTCGATACAACCGCCCATGTTATGTCATGGAGTCTTTACTTCCTGGGAAGATTCCACGAAATACAGGACAAAGTGTATCTGGAGTTAGAGAGCATTTTCGAAAATGACATGAATAGAAATATTACAGTTGATGATTTGCAAAAAATGACTTATTTAGAATGCGTTATAAAGGTAACTTTAAATTTTTTAATATACAAAAATTAATTTGATATATTTCTACACCAAACTTTTCAGGAGTCGATGAGAATCTGTCCTCCTGTTCCTGTCATTGCAAGAAAAAATCCGTGTGAAAAAAAAATAGGTTAGTTGTATCAATCTAGACTTTTGCTTCTATTAATATCTCCATAATCATTGCTTTTTCGTTATTTTAATAAAATAGATGATTATATTTTACCACCAAAATCTACTATCATAATTTGCATCCATGCCATTCACCATAATCCTTCTGTTTATGAAAATCCAGAAGTGTTCTATCCAGATCGTTTCCTGCCCGAAAACTTTAAAAAACTTCATCCTTATGCTTTTCTGCCATTTTCCGCTGGACCACGAAATTGTGTCGGTGAGTCGGTGAATCGTAATAAATTAAACACAGAGTTATTTTACTGAAATGATTTATTTACAGGATATAAGCTTGCGATGGTTGAAATGAAAACCATATTAGCTAATGTTCTTCGGAATTTTAAAGTTTACTCTTTGGATCCTCAAGACAAAATCGTTACTTCTGCTGAAGTCATTTTTCGCCCGATATCGGGAATAAGAATGCGGGTAGAAAAAAGGTAAACTACTCTTATATTGTCCTTTCTGAAGAAATGTTTATTACATATTTACATAAACATTGCCTATAATCTAGACTAGTAGGTTTGTAAACTACATTAAAATGTGCTGTTTACGTCTATTAGACAAGTAAAATATATTGTATAATGATTGGTATCTAGACAACTGTATCAAAGTCGTTGTACTTATTATAAATAATCATTCATAAATTGTAATTCATGATAAAATATGTAACAATAAAATATAAATGATGGACTCTTCTTTTAGTATAATGTGAGATGGTTTCGCATAAAATACTTATCAATTTAATATATATATTTCTGCGAGTTGTATAGTTTTGTAAAATTACGCATTTTCCAGTTCAATCTATAGCAATTTTTTTAACCAATTTTGTTAACAAGATGAAATAATGTCAGCTTGTGATCCAAGCAACTCGAGTTCACATCCAGGGTTAAGACAATAATTATCGATACTCTATCGTAGAGATNTCGCCTAAAATACCTATCAATTTAATATATATATTTCTGCGAGTTGTATAGTGTTGTAAAATTACGCATTTTCCAGTTCAATCTATAGCAATTTTTTTAACCAATTTTGTTAACAAGATGAAATAATGTCAGCTTGTGATCCAAGCAACTCGAGTTCACATCCAGGGTTAAGACAATAATTATCGATACTCTATCGTAGAGATATTAGCTGATCTCTGCTATTATCATGCGACTATTAACGCTAATGCTCTGGATGAATTTATTATGAATCAAAATGAGAATAGTGTTTCTTAGTGTTTTTTTGGGTCTTTCACTTTTTCTGGGTGGAAGACGTCGAAAGAAACAACACTTCTTCCAATGTATGAATTTTTCGTATTTTACAATGTCTTTTCAGCACCTACCATTAGAATATTTTAAGTTGTTTTTTCCTTTAAGACCAACAAAGTATTAATACTAAGTAATATGTGAAATATAAATGNTTATGAATTAAAATGAGAATAGTGTTTCTTAGTGTTTTTTTTTTATCTTTCATTTTTCCTGGGTGGAAGGAGTAAAATAGAACAACAATTTTTCCAATGTATTTTGTATTTTACAATGCCCTTTCAGCACCTACCATTAAAATATTTTAAGTAATTTTTTTTATTTAAAATTTACGCATACACATATAATATTCTGAAGCAATTAGACAAAATGCTTGTAAGTTTAAATAGAAAATTGTTTAATTCCGCATTTATATTTACCCTATAATATGAAAAGCAATTCATTTTCAGATAGAAATGATTTTTAATATTAACTTTTTGATTTTTGACTGTTGAGAAAAACATAGATGATTCTTCATGTTAAGTAATGAGAGTCAAATAGTATTTGACAAATATATATTTAGATTTCCCAATAAGACTTATTAATGTACTGGATTTTAAATATTTGTATTTTTTTAGTTTTTTTCTGATAAAGAATAAAACTAAATTAAATAGATCTAATATAACCAGTGGTTATTTTAGAAATATATTTATTGTACAGTACTTTTTATCATGATTTTTATAAACTAATAATCTACTTAACTAACTTTTGTATTGTCCAACAGAATTAATAAATTATAAAAAAAACTTTGACGATCTTTTATACCTGTCATTAAGGTACAAATAAGTTTGTATTAATATAAATAAAAAATGTAATACATGTCGAACATATGTAGGTATATGAAGGTACACTTTCACAATACAGTAGAGAGTCGATTATCCGAATCAATTGGGTACTGGGGTTGTTCTAGGTAAAAAAATCGATATTTCGGCTAACCGATTATGTACGAAAAAATATATTAATCTATTTTATGTTGAAATTTTTATCCGTTGCGTGTCGCTTCGCGTTGAATTTTCGTCGATGTTAAGCCTAATGAAGACTATTGTATTATTAAAAATTATTTTTTTATTTTGTACAAATGAAATAAATATATTGAAAAATATAAAAACAATAAAAAATTCTACTTCAGAAGATAATTTAGTATCAAAAACGTAAAATATCTGAGTAGCCCAAAACATAGCCAAAGATTGCAGCGCCACAGCACTGGCGAAAATTTAAATTTGCCGACTGGAATTCGTTCGGATAATTGACTATCGGATAATGGATGCTGTACTGTAGAAATGTTTTCCTTGTCTTTTCTTTCAGATTAATAAGTGTAAAAATCAGTAAATGTAGCGTAACTGTGCGTGATGAAATCGAAAACATATATTATACATACTGCATATTGTTACTACTGACTAAGCTGAGGGGGTAGAGCAAATTTATCGAATGGAAAGGACTAATTTATTTATACATAAAAGTTAGAGTTGAATATTTGCCATTCTTTACATGTAAAGAAAATCTACTGACGAAAAATTCTGGGCGAACCTTGCTAACTTTCTGCCAGTAAAGATTCGAAAAACAGAACTGAAATTATTACTTGTGTATCGATTGCAGAGAGGTGTCCGAATTGCACATCGACCAGGTACAATATTTTTCTTGAATCACACAAGTATTATTGTCCGGAGATACATATATACGCTTGTTACAGAATAAACTTATTTACTTTATATGAAATCTTCGTAAAGTTAAGCTTTCCTGCATCATAATGATTTTTCTAGTATTATTCGGAAAGTCACCCATAGACTGTTCTATTTTATTTATAGTATAAAATTTGAATACGACATAAAGTTAATACATATAAAACAAAAATCAATACTAATAGTTGGATATTGGTACTAACTTATTTTCATAGGTATTGAAGATAAAGTTCTCTATTATCTTTTATGCTAAGATTTTAATCTACTTGGACTGTTAGGTTAGGTTTGTTTTCTAAAAACTGAATAACAACAAACTACAGTAGTATCTCGAATGTTCAAAAGGTACTTGTTTGTTTAATGTGTTTGGTTATACCAGCATATATATAGCTACTACATACTATCCATGGCAACCAAGAAAAGTGAGAAAGCCGCAATGTCTTATGGGAAGGTTGTAACAGATGATTAAAGTGGAATAAGAACATATCGAAGAAAATAAAAACAATACACACCTGAAAAATCACTGGCAATGGTAATTAATGATGTTCGTGTCATCTGTATATACCATTCTTCAGAACAAGAAAGCAATTAAAGCAACAGAGTAGGACAATGTTATGGCACTTAAGAGATCTCATGTTATGGAAAAGATGGAAAAATTCTTTTTTGTGTGGATAAATAAAAAACGATTGGCTGGTGATATTATCTCTGATAAGATTATTTGTAAGCCAAGGAGCTGCACACTGATCTTAAGAAACGAGAAATCACCTTCCCTACTAAGACACATTAAATTCAATTTTCATTTCATTACACAGCATTTATATATTAATTTCTTGTTTAAATTTATGATCTAAAACGTTTAATTTTGTTACTTTTATTTTAAATTATGCGTATTTGTCGTTTAAATCTATCGCAATAGATACTATTTAGTGTCTGGAAACGGATTAATTGATTTTTTGTTATTTCTAATAGAGAATGTTAATTCGAAGTTCGAAGAATTCAGAGTTTGTCAGCCTTATGAAACGAATTACATTTAATGTACGAGATACTACTGTAAAAAACACGTAAAATTTTTAAATAAGATTCAACTATCTAATTCTATAACGACACAATTTCGTTTATAATAAAGATTTTTAAATTCGAGTCACAGTGTCGTTTACACAAATAAAGTAAGTTATATTTTTAATCATCAATGAAATATATTTATTCATAATAAGGAGTCCTTGTTACAGGGGGTAATGATTTAGATATAAACAATACAAATAATAAGTAAATATAAATTAGTTATTTATATAAAAATAATTAATTAAACACAATTTATTTCTTATGTTGATTATTCAAATCATTAATAATTT
>NW_019387541.1:39467-43029 GCF_000671375.1 Centruroides sculpturatus | reverse complement strand
TAATATTTTAAACCGTTTGATTTTTGTATTAAAGTTTTTTTAATTGATTGATGATTGATTCAATCAACTAATTTGTTGATTGTATTAACTTGATTCTTTAGATATTGAAAATTAAATAAATAACATTATGTTAATTAAAGCGTAGAGAAACGTTGCTGTTGTTCGAGCAAAGATCTTATTTTCACTTTACCGAGTGCCTAGTAGGTAATTCGCAGATTACCTAGATAATCTGCAGATTACCTAGGTAATTTGAGAAATGGAATAATTTTCGCAGCTTTAACGGATCACCCTAGTTAATCTGCAGATTAGCTAGGTAATGTACACATTAACGGATTTCGAGCTTTAGCGGTAACATATATATTAACTAAATATTTAATCCTTTTTAATTGAATATCTATGTAACCGTATGATTTGACTACTGACATTGTTTTACTGTTATTGCAACTGTAATTCGTTGTTTGTTTGAATAGAAAAACATTATCAATACGAAAATGGCAACAAGGATTAGGGTAACAGTTGGTAAAAGTCATGATTTTAAAAATATCAAATGAATATTGATTTTGACGATAATGGTATCTTAAATATAAAATCACTTAGTTANTGTGTTTGGAATTTACCATTCCAGTTGAACATTATACCCAAATATTTTATGTTATTGACCAATTCCAACGGTTGATTATTTATATAAAATGATTTCTCTTGATTTGCCAGTTTAATATTGTTTCTGAATATTATTATTTTTGATTTATCAGTATTGATCGTTAAATAAATAGATTTCAGATAGTCGTTAATAAAGTAAGTTATATTTATAGACGAATTACTTATTATAACATGAGTGTTTTTTAGTTTAGTAACAGTTTCACATTACTAAGTTATATTACAAATGAATTATATTTATTTAAATAACTGTGAAAATCTAGGAGCCAATAATTTATTTAAAACTTAAAACTTGACAAACAGGGAACCATTTTTTTTCTTTTGAAATCATGAGTCACAAAACTTTAAATATTCTTTGATCGGATCAATTGGTTATTCATTATACTTTTTTTTAGATTTATTACATCTATCATCTTCATTGATCGATATAAAATTTTTAAAAAATAATATGTATCATTGGCTTTTTATCATGGAGTAATATTATTTTTTATGTATTCGTCTTTCCGTGTTCTACTTATACTTTCCATATTCAGTTCCATTTAATTTTATCTAATTTATATTTAAAAGGTAATAAAATCTACCGACAAATTAATTTGCTAATAAAGAGAATTTACTTTTTAATAGAACAAAAGAATGTCGGTGAACTTCTTCGTATTTAACCTATGAAATCTCATCAAATTTTTTGAAGAAGTATTTTTAAAAAAATTGATTTTTTAATAGAATATAATAGAACTTTCTATTTTACTTTGACATTTCTCTACCAAATCAGTAATGCTTACAGACTGTAAGAAAAATCGATTATCCGAAATAAGTACTAGATAATTAAATTATATGCGCAAATAAATAAGTATAATACATACCTTGAATTAGAAACATTGTATTTAAACAAAGATCGGTTATCGGTAATTGCCGGAAATTAAATGCTTTTAAACTTTTTTTCGATATAGTAGAATATCGTGAAACCAGTTTTAAATTTACAGTAAACATCGCACTTTTAATCTTTAAAAAACAATACAAAATATGTCGATCGAAGAAATAAAGGTTTATCCAAGTGAATTTCGAAAAGAAAACGAGAACGAAAACACCACGGTTATTTTTACGAATGAAACTCCACGCCACATAAAATTATGAAATAGAATAAAAAATGAACATGCCTATAATTTGTAAATGTAGATACTCTCACATAAAGTGCGCACTGTACAGTACATTATATTTTACTTCAGTTATTTGCGATTTAATTTTTCTGAATAAACCTATTTTATAATATAATCGAGATGGGTGAATGATAATAATAATAACAACAATAATAATAAGTGCAAAGCCCAAACGGTTAGAAATTAAAAGTTGAAATTTGGTACACAGTTAGAATATTTCATTAAAATGTACACTAAAAACATATTTTTCCAAATTTCCCTCGCGGAAGGGAGAAGGTTAAATATATATATATTAGAATCTTCTTTTATTTACAATGTTTACGTCACTTCTACAGAAAGCAGAACACGAGACAATCTTTATACACTTTTCCGGTCTGGTGGGTTGAGAGAGGCAAGGCCGCGAGACGTCTTAGTTGTAAACATATTAATTAATTCCTCCTGACCGCTTACACTGCACAGGCTGGTTAAACCCGGTCTCGGAGTCTTCGGATTGCTAGGAGGGCAAACAGTGTGTGGGGAGTGTGTCCGGCGTGTGTCCTTTCAATGACAGGAGGCAGGTTTAACAAATAAACAAAGTATTTATTCAATAACTAAATTTAAGTTACAGGAGGCAGAAAGAATACTAAGATTAAATGCGGTTATACTAGACTATTTACATATAATAAGCGACTATTTTCGTCTATGTCGCTTGCCTAACCTTGGGAAGACAGGGAACGATTTTACAAGTTCAAAAATATCCGTCTAATTATTTTTTTGGTGTAATGGAGAGTTGATATGGCGACGATCCTTTGTGTCTTCTCCGACGGGATTCAATTCTTTTGCATGGAGATCGACTGGCACAAATACAGAAATAACTTTCGTGTGCGGACGCGCCGGAGCTTCCGGGGGCTCGAGCTTTTATTCAGTTGTGGTGAGAAACGAGTCACATGATCGTCACATGTTGACAATAACGGTGCATTCTTTACACCTATGTGTCAACTTTCCCATCTAATTGTTTTCACAAACGGTGACCTCCGATATAATTCTCACCAGGAGCGTTTTTTCTATCCGAGTTGTTCACATTTTTTTTTCACAATTGCGTTAAATTCTGAAATTTCACACAATAATAATATAATAATTTTTTGTTATATGAGAATTTATAGGCAAGAATTAAAATCTGTATACATTTATTCATTCTTTTCCAGTTGACACTGTAATTACGAGACTTGATCATTTACATTAGTTTATGTAACACCTACAGAAGGTCTTTAGATCTTATCAGCGTACCCCCGTCAGGTGATTCTTAAAATTTTCGACAGGCAAAAAATACGAAAGAAAGGTAAACACGAAGAGTTTAAAACATGTATATAAGACAATAATATACAACTTTATATAACTCAAGGTTTATATTAAAAAAGTGAATTATGTATTATTTCTTCTGCCTTCCGAATAATTATGACCTCGATAAATTACATGATTAATGTAAACAAATATAAAAATGTAAAATGAAAAATGTTGTTCAACGAGTGTAGTAATAAATGCAGAATAGAAATAAGTATTCGATAAAGAAATGATAAACTTTATTTTCGATTTCTCGAAACATTATTCCTGTATAAAATATTTTAAAATTATTTATTTTATACGAAGATTTATAACTTTATCAGTTACATTTATATTGAATTTCTCAGAAATAATAACTGAAAGTCCTTCCAGTTCCTATCTATTCGTTGTATAAAATAAAATTGTATAAGATTAAATAGTTGTTTTAATAA
>NW_019387541.1:15585-32687 GCF_000671375.1 Centruroides sculpturatus | reverse complement strand
TTATGTTATCGACTCAATTTCATATTTATTTTCACATTTTCACTTCGTGGTCCTTCTGTTTTTTTTTTCCGTTTTTTACACAGGTAGGTCATTTCATTGTTATTCACATTTGATATCATCATTTATCACATATCGCCATGACGTTCTTGTCTGTCCGCTACAACTGTCAAGAATTAACGCGGTTGGCGAAGCGTAGTGACAGCGGGCCAATAGAGAGCAGGATCCTTGCCATAATGCGGTTTGCGCGCCAATTTTCGTACGTGCGTTAATCAAGCCGAATAGTTTGGCCAAATATTCGGTATTCGGCCTGAGGCCGAATATACTATTCGTTGCAACACTAATAATTAGATAATAATCATACGAGATATTAATATGCTCAGCAACTAGTGTTAAATCAAATTAAATCATTCTTAACTTTTACAGGACAGATTTGATTTTTGTAAAATTTTTAAAAAATACTATTGGTTGTTTTTTATGACATCAGCCGATTTTTTTGTTGTTTATTTACTAGAATTTTTTATATATACTTTTTTCGCCCTCCTGTATTTTAACAGCATATAGATTGGAAATTTTGTGTTATATTTGAATAGATGTGGTAAATTGGTTTCCTGCCTGCTTTAAACCAATCTTCCCCAGAAAGGTACAGTACATATAAATTTCCTGGAAAAATCAGTCACCAGTTGTTCTCAAGGTCAATCAGTTTGTAAACAATGTAGAATGCACATGTGAATTTTCGCTCTGTGTCAAATCAAAAAATAACAATCCTTGCAGCTATATTTTTCAAATAAAAGAATTTTATGATTATTTTAACTTTTTTATAGAGTTTTTCAATAAAAACACAGTTTTGGAAGTATTTATTTTACTGCAGTTATTTCCCGGCAATTTCTTTGGCTGTCAAATTTTCTTTCAAGTGGAAATAATTATTTAATATACAAAACAATACATTAAACATTTTCCGAGCAAAAATTAATTAGGCCCTGGAAACTAGTCAACAACAAATAAAAAATAACAAAGTTGATAACTTTTCAGTTCTAATAAAGCAAGTAATAATTACATTTAGCATATTTTTCATTTAGCAGTGTAACTTCAATCCAAACCGACAACGTTCAGGTACTACGCAAAATGAGATGCAAAGTTGATATTTACTTTTATTTAATAACAGATAAGAATCTACGAAAAAATGAAAAAAATGTTCAAGATATGAAAATGAAAAAACTTCCATCTATATCCGTTTTACCACTTTTGTGGAATAGTTTATTTCTTTCACGTGACAGAGAATACTACAAATGGAACGGAGGCATAAGTATGTTATCATCTTTTATCGAGAAATTTTATTATTTATGAATATATAAATTATTTTTTCTTCTTTATGAAGTTACTTCAAATCTACTGCTTGGACTCTCTACATTATATCCAAAAGAGAAAGTTGTATGCATGAACATATTTGGATATAAAATGATTTTTTTCATACATCCGGAAACTGCAAAGGTAATGAATAATACATAGTTATGTAATATGTTCATTATAAATAAAAATTTATTGCCTTTTGTAGGAAGTTCTAAAAAGCAACAGTTTTATCAATAAAGATGCTACTTACGATTTCTTTATACCAGTGTTTGGAAAAAATAGTTTTTTGTACAGGTAATGTATTATTTTACATTTAGTTAAAATGTTGTTGTTTACAAATTTCTGTATTTAATTCAATAAAGTCCTGATGATAATTGGAGAAAAAGAAGAAGATATTTAGCTCCATATTTTCATCTTTGGAATCTGAAAAATCATCAAAATGTGTTCATGGAGCATTCAAATTTCTTAGTCGAGAGGCTAAAAAAACTGCAGCAAAATGAAATTTTTAATGTCTTGAAATGGATGAAATGTTGCACTTTGGACATAGCTGCAGGTATTAATCTCTACTCTAAAACATTTTTTTTAAAAAACGTTAATACCAATTTATTTTTATGTAGATGTACTATTAGGAATTTCTCTAATGTCTCAATCTGAAAATTATGAAGAATACATCATTGCATTGAACAGGTATGGAAAATTCAGTACAATGTAAATTGTTTTAATTTTTCCATAAGTCTTTACAAAATGATGCATAAAATACGATGGATTAAAAAATTTTTATAACAACTTTAACAAATTTTAACAACACAAATATGTTATTGTTAATTTATATCACGAGAATTTTAAGAAGTTTAGAAATTAGATGTTACAAAATTTTAAAATCATTGATTATTTCGTACTCATAATGACCAATAAAGCGATTTTCATTAAATCCGACATTATAAACTGTATCTCATTATTGAATCAGGTTTGCTTTGTATTCACATTAGAATTTTTTAGTAGTATGCAATGGCGGTTTTCAGTTCATCAACTGACTTATATTGTTCGCCTGTTTCTTATACACCTCGAGCCAATTCACTCCATGCGTTTTCTTATTTTTCTTCTTTTTCTTCTTCTTCTTCTGTATGTTAGCCTTTCGACATGTTTATATAGGGTTAGCGTTTTTCTCTGTAACAGGTCTTTTTCATTTTGCTTTTAAGTCCCCTCTGGTTTAAGTCTTCTTCCACCTTATGTTTCCAACGCATTTTTCGTTTTTTTCTTTCCCTTTTTTATTTTACTACCAGTTTTCCGATTTTTTTTTCAACGTAATTTTTACTTCATAATTATTATTCTTCGCTGTACGTGGCCAAACCACCTCAACCTACATTGTTAATATTTTTTGCTTTAGGGGCCCACCTAAACAAAACATCTAACAAAATCATTCCTTATTCTGGTTTTCCTTGATACTCCACACATCCATCTGAGCATTTTTATCTCTGCCCCTCCATTTTTCTTTCTTGGGCTTTTGTTTTTGCCCATGTCTTAGCTCCATATAACATTACAGGTCCAACAACCGATTTATACAATTTTCCTTTCAGCTTGCAGCTAACTTTCTTGTCGCATAACACACCACTCAGCCTTTTCAAGTTCATCTATCTACATTAAATTCTATGCTGCACCTCCGAGTTCAATCCACTTCCCATCTCGACAAATGTCCCAAGATATTTAAAACTCGCAACAAAAGTGAGCAGAATATTTTGAAATTTAAACTCATCTCTAGCATTTAGAATCCTATATACTTTTTTAGTTCTGCTAATCCTTTTCCCCTTTCTTCCAAAACTTTTCTCCAATCTTCCAGTTTCTTATCAGCCTTCGGTTGGGAAAGTTCATACAGAACAATATCATCCGCAAACAGTGTACTCCACGAAGCCTCACACTTCACGTCACACACTAACACGTCTACTATCAAGTCAAACAAATAAGGGCTAAAGGCCGATTACTGATGTAAACCAACATTAATGGAAAATTCTTCTGTAGTGCTTATATTGTTGGGTCTCTCGTAGTGCTCCCTCGTACATTTCCTTGACGAGCCTAATATATTTCTCTGGAACATTCTTTTTCCTCATACACCTCCATACCTATTGTTCGGTACCCTATCATGGGCCTTTTCTAGATCTATGAACACCATGTGCAAATCTTTCCGCATTTCCCTGTGCCTTTTTATTACCTGTTTTAAAGCAAGAATAGCATCAGTCATAGTCCTTCCCAGCAAAAAGCCAAACTGTTCTTCTTCAATCTCAGATTTACCACCTAATTTGTCTTTGTACAGTTTTTTCCTAAATCTTTATAGTGTGGGACAATATCTTTGTACTTCTGTAATCTCCGCAATTCTGTACTATAAATCCCCCTTTTCATGCGTTTTTTTATAAGTACCAAATTCGGAATTTCGGATGGTGAATGCATAACTTGAATACCATCCATCAAAATGTTGAGTAAACTGTGTTTATATTGGTGTGTGCTGTTGAAATAACCGAAACAATTTCCTAATTTTAAATGAAACGGCATATCTAGTAAAGACTGGTATTTGCTGGCATTCGTAGATTCCGGAGAAATATTGCTCTATATTCAACTTGCCATTTCATTGAAAGCATGATGACACCATGTTTGACTCTCTATCTCGTTGCCACTTTCAGTAAATATTATGCATTACACTGATGCATGCCATTAATTAAAACGATTCTTTCATACAAATAAAGAAATTGTAAAATAAATATTTGATTTTTTACATTATGTTATTATTGTGTAGCCTATTCAGACATATTCGTTATTCTGTCTTCCAATTATATAAACGCTTTAATCACTAATAAAAAAAACTTCAGCAAGGAGTTGGTTAATTTTTCAGGCAAAATTTGGTAACTCTGTTTGTTATGATATTTTACTTTAAGAACTTCTTATATTTTTTACTATTACAAAATGGCAAAAAGTTAGTTTTTAGAATAGGGATGGTTTTTATAAAAAAAATTGTGAATACTTATAATAAGTAACATCGTCATGAAGTTCGACCCTACTGGAAATACACACTATCCACTTTATCTCTCAACCCCTAGNTTATAAATTTTATTTATAACTATTTTTCGTAAAAATAGGAATTTAATCGCTTGACGCATTGACATTATTTATACTAAAATCAAAAGTAAAAATTATGCTTAACAAGTTTGCATAATTTCCTATTATTAAAACAATTTCAGTGTTGTTTAAATTAATTTAATCTCCTATCTACATTTAAACATGAATTTAAGGGTGATGAAAAATCAGAATCAATTGTAATAATTCATGTTTTGTTTGTTGATTATCGAATATAAAACGGAACAAACGTTATACAAATTTCAATATATAAATAAACTGGCAATTACAATTAATTTCGCCATTCTTGTATAAGCATTTCTATTAATGAAATTGAATTGTTTACGTGAGCATCAATGAAATGATAAGTTCTATTATTAATGATATATTTGAAATGTCTTGATTCTTATATTCACTCAAACTGTAATAATTACGTTATATACGTTACTAATTTAAGTTAATTTTTATAAATTAGCAATTTCAAACAGAGAAATACATTCATTCTTTGAAATTTCTATAAAGCACGTTCTTCGTGTATTTACTGACGTAGAATTCGCCTCTGTTCGGATTTTTCCATAATGAAAGCCAAATATTATCTTAAAGTCGGTGTTTTGCCTTTAGAGTAAACTTTTGAAGTAAGTATCTTCATCATCTCAAATGACTGTAACTGTAACAATAATTAGGATGGCATTTAACAAATCTTAATCTGTTAAACGTTTAATGTTCTCTAATCAAATGGGAATATAAAATTACAAGAAATGGTTTCCATATAATAAGTTTTAAAATACACGCAGATTATTATTTAAATTAAGTGTGATGTAAGTAGTCGAAATCCTTGAACAACTTTAAAGCGGAATACAAATAATTGCATCACTTCGGGATTGTTGTAGTAACATTGTGAATTTCTATGATTGGCAAATTATAGATCACGTGTCATAAAATTCCTTCTGATTTAAGTTTTTCAATGGTTATTCTTTTATTCTTTTACAGTTAGATAGATATAAAGTTATATGCGTGATTATTACGAATCAGTTTTAAATCTGCAGGCTAAAGAATATATTAACAATGTTTATATTAAATTCATTACGAATTATTTTAAGTTTACTTATTACTTCCGTTGTGTTGATGTATATGTTAGTGAAAAAATGGAAAAACAGAAGAAAACCACTGAAAATTGATTCGACTTCGTTTACACATGGAAAGACTTCTTCTTTATCTGGTGGTAAGATAATATTCGAACATTTATTATATTTTATAATATCATAAATTTAATACGAAACAAAGTTAGTTTATGACGCAGTTCGACTAATTATTATATTTACTGGTTTGTTATACAGTGCGTTCACAAATTATAATAACACCCAATACTTTATGAACATCTTTATTGTTATTGGAGTTATTACATTATGATTGTTGTTATTTATTACTTTCATAAAGACACACTTTCACACTAACAGATAAGATTCTAAATGAGTCAGCAGCTAACTGTTTATAAAAACTTACGTTTTCAGTGTTCAACAGCGATAAGAACATTTAAAAATTTAATTTTAGTATATATGTTACCGCTAAAGCTCGAAATCCGTTAATGTGTACATTACCTAGCTAATCTGCAGATTAACTAGGGTGATAGGTTAAAGCTGCGAAAATTATTCCATTTCTCAAATTACCTAGGTAATCTGCAGATTATCTAGGTAATCTGCGAATTACCTACTAGGCACTCGGTAAAGTGAAAATAAGATCTTTGCTCGAACAACAGCAACGTTTCTCTACGCTTAAATTAACGTAATGTTATTTATTTAATTTTCAATATCTAAAGAATCAAGTTAATACAATCAACAAATTAGTTGATTGAATCAATCATCAATCAATTAAAAAAACTTTAATGCAAAAATCAAACGGTTTAAAATATTANATCAAAATGTTGAGTAAACTGTGTTTATATTGGTGTGTGCTGTTGAAATAACCGAAACAATTTCCTAATTTTAAATGAAACGGCATATCTAGTAAAGACTGGTATTTGCTGGCATTCGTAGATTCCGGAGAAATATTGCTCTATATTCAACTTGCCATTTCATTGAAAGCATGATGACACCATGTTTGACTCTCTATCTCGTTGCCACTTTCAGTAAATATTATGCATTACACTGATGCATGCCATTAATTAAAACGATTCTTTCATACAAATAAAGAAATTGTAAAATAAATATTTGATTTTTTACATTATGTTATTATTGTGTAGCCTATTCAGACATATTCGTTATTCTGTCTTCCAAATATATAAACGCTTTAATCACTAATTAAAAAACTTCAGCAAGGAGTTGGTTAATTTTTCAGGCAAAATTTGGTAACTCTGTTTGTTATGATATTTTACTTTAAGAACTTATATTTTTCTATTACAAAATGGCAAAAAGTTAGTTTTTAGAATAGGGATGGTGTTTATAAAAAAAATTGTGAATACTTATAATAAGTAACATCGTCATGAAGTTCGACCCTACTGGAAATACACACTATCCACTTTATCTCTCAACCCCNGAACTTCTTATATTTTTTACTATTACAAAATGGCAAAAAGTTAGTTTTTAGAATAGGGATGGTTTTTATAAAAAAAATTGTGAATACTTATAATAAGTAACATCGTCATGAAGTTCGACCCTACTGGAAATACACACTATCCACTTTATCTCTCAACCCCTAGACATTTAATCAAAACAATTTAATGGTGTGTCAATTTGCTCACATCGAAATGTCAAAAATTTTCGAAAAAAGTGCATCAGTTATTAAGCTTAAAAGAGAGTGAACAAACCCGTGCTCCCTCCCACACAAGCACTAACAATTGTATATACAGAAATTACTCCCGAATTTGTTTGCATTTTTCCACATTACAAGATGTTTTAAGTCCAAACAAATTTAAAATATTCAAGGAGTTTCTTTTTGACCTATTGCAGTGTTTTTCCTTTTTTATATATAACAGTCGTGTAAGTAAAACGCAAGTTGGAATGATGATCGAAAACAGAGAAGACAGGTGTTATATCGCGACATCTCAAACATCGTTTATTTGCTTTTTCTTTCGACATGTGCTATATTACAGGGTATAACTTATTTAGGGAAGGACGGGTAAGTTCGGCATACGGGGCAAGTTCTTCAATTAAATTTTCTTTCAACAAAATAAAATGAGACTCTCTTTAGAGGTTAGACAGTTTAGTTTTAATGATAGTTTGTTGAGTGTGGTGTTAGTGTTGCTCTTCGACAAAAGTAGTTGAAATATTTAATAAGTTGTCTGTTTCTTTCAATTTCTTGTAATATTTCGCTTTTATTTATCTAAAATTGGCATGTTTTGTTATAAATCCATAATAACGAAAGTTATTTTTTTTGTTAGAAGGATAAAACATTAACTTATTTGGCCAGATCATGACTTGGTACTCTATTCTCAGGGTCCCACTTAATGTTTCTAAATCATGACTATTGGGGCATCTTCTGCAGTGTTGTTGATCTTGTTCCTGATCGTGTTTTGCTATGGTTTGATGTGGTCGCACACAATAAACAACAAGCAGAAGAAATAACTGGATCTCCATACAAAGCCACACTAAAAGCCAAGGCTAAAGTTAAAAAATCAAAAACTTGCAGAAAATCAATAGATTTGGAGAAATTGAATTCGAACTTCACTAAAAGAAAGGGGGGAAAACGTTCTAAAGAACCGGAAAATGACGATGAAAATACTTGTTATTATATTGCAATGAACAATATGGAACTACTCAGGAAAATTGGATTATGTGCTGCAAGTGTGAATTGTGGGCTTATGTAAACTGTACAGAAAATGACTTGGTTCTATTTATTTGCGATATGTGTAGGGCATAAACAATTTGCTATTAAGCATATTTCATTACTAGTTTGTTTGAGTTCACTTATTCATTTATATTGCTCTTAACTTGCATTCGGATGTTTTCAATTATTATCTGTTTGATTTTTTGTAATTAATTTTTGTTTACATTTTCTTTATTTCTATATGACTTTGAACTCGAATTTCGTTGTTATAATATTAAATAAATTTTTGCACTTGCATTTCTTGATTTAATAGTGAATTTCAATTCATACATTGTCAATAACACAAATTTATATACCTGTCTACCTGCAGTTAATTTATATACCTGCAACTGCTATCTTTTTATAGAGTTATTATTATTATTATGATTGTTTTCATTATTCCTCTCTTATCTTATTAATATGGAGACTCTAGCCTGTTGGCTTTTTCTCCGAAACACTCCGCTTAGAAATTAGGTAAAGTGGTTGGTGCTGTGAACAAAACACTCCAAGATTTTGATATGTTGTCGGGGAGGAAGGTCGGTATGAGACCAGTATATCGGAGTTAAGGTACGGACGATTGTCAGGTCCAAGGTTAAGAGACGGCCTAGCTCTTGGCGGGCCCGTGTGTATTGCAGGCAGTCAAGCCAATAGTGGACGGAAGTTCCTGGCGAGCCACAGTGGGGGCAATCTGGCGAGGCGCATTTGCGTCGAGAATAAAGGAAATTGTTCGAGGGGCCGTATCGGTTTGAAGTCTAGCCAATAGAATTTCTGTGTGGCGAGACAAGGCATGATGGTACATCCAAGGAACGAAAGGTCGGAGATGGTCGCGACCTTTTCCCCGAAGAATGGTAGACCAGATATCGGTGTAGTTGCGGATGATCGATTCCCGCATCTGGCGTATGAGGTCACGTGCCATGAAAGGTCTCCACCAGGAGCCGATGGGAATGTTATGACTAGCTGCTTGGTGTGCCTCTTCATTTATGTGAATGCCAACGTGACCAGGGGTCCATCCGATTTCAAGGGGTGTTGGGTGAGAGCTGATAGTTGCAGCTAGGTCAATAATAACCGCTGGAGAGTAAAAATTTACGTTGGCAACTGCCTGGAGAACTGATTTGCCATCCGAGACGAAAGCCATCGGAGTGTTAAGACGGGCGCTAAGATTAACTGCCCGTTGGATGCCGAGAGCCTCTGCATCGAAGACGCTGCAACTCGTGTGTAGCGACCAACTTTCCTTGACCGTTTGAGCCGGAAGAACCACTCCGAAAGTCGTCCGTAGGTGTGATTTTGAGGCATCTGCCCCAATGAGAGTCCAACCCCGCCAGTTGGTAGAATGTAGATCATTAAAAAGAGAATTCAAGGCTGCCGGAGGTTGGCTGATAGCATTTGGAAAGTCGTCAAGACAAATTCTAGGTTGGATGTTTACGGGGCTCGGAGTATGTGTTTTTGCCGGTAGAGGTGAGAGATGGGTAGACCTTCTTGACAAATCAGGGAGACAACCCTAGAGGCATACGGGACCTGGAAGGGGCACCAGTGGTAGTAGTCTAGACTGGAGGCTGTGCTGAAAATTTTGTAGAGAGGGCTACAGGGGCCTTTTGAGAGGTGAGTGATGGCATGTGACATGCGTTCTGACGCATCCTAGACTGGAGTGGAATATAGACAGACTCGGCATGTAAAGATAAGAGCGGAGTAGACTTGGGCATACCCAAGGCTGTGCGAAGGGCTTCGTAAATGGGTTTTTCGATGCGACGGATAGTGGTTGGGGGCCCCTTGCAGGGGACTTGGTTGGATAGTGATAGACGGATAGTGGTTGGGGGCCCCTTGCAGGAGAGGAGGGCCAAATTCAGCCATCTGGCTAAAAACGGTATAAATTAAGTGGAGGAGGTCGGCTCTCCTCGCACCATTACTACGAGAAGCAAAAAATTTGAGGAGAGAACCAGCACGAGTCACTTCGATTCTTAAGAAAGTCTCGTGGGCGTGCCAAGTGATGTTATGCGAAAAATGATATTCGAGGATGCGGAGAGAAGTGCGCTGAGGGATATTACCAGAGTTAAGAGACAAAGTAAGTGGAGGGCGGTGGAGTTTGGCAGAAAAATCGACGGAAGCGCTTTTACTTGCAGAAAAAGATAAACTCTATATGGCATCCCAATGTTTAAGGTGGTCCAGGGCTAATTGAGCTTTGCGAGCTGCTTAAGAAGGCCTAGTACTCGAGGTGAGAATGTATAAATCGTCCGCGTAAAAGAAGGCAGTGACATTGGGGAAGAGCAATCCAAAGATCCACCATGTATAATGTAAATAGAATGGGGGCAAAAACGCTCCCCTGGGGGACGCTTTGGATAAAAGCGTGAGGGGGTGATAGCGCTCCGCGCCAACGGATGCGAAAAGAACGATGTAATAGGAACGATTAAAGCCAGGACAAGAGTCTTCCTCCCATACTGAAAAATTCTAATTTAGCTAGGAGTCGTTCTTGGCACACAGAGTCATATGCCCCTTCTAGGTCGAGAGCGACTAGGTACTGTACACCCAGTGCCTTCTTGCTCGGGCACCGGCTATATGGTGGTGTAACGTAATAAAGACCTCTTCTACTCCTCGGTAGGGAAGAAAGCCAAAGTGGTGTTGATGGAAGATATCAGAATGAAAGATCCATTTATAGATTCGATACAGGATTAGCCATTCGAATAGTTTTGCGACGTGAGAGGTAAGAGAGATCGGCCTATAAGAGGCTCATATCGTTGCTGGGTGACCCGGTTTAATGATCGGAACAACAGTAGAAGAGGTCCAATCTGGGGGGCAGGAATCTGAGGCCCAGAAGTCGTTTAAAAGATTGAGGAGGGCCGAGAGGCCCACATTTGGGAGTGTCCGTAAAACGTGTGCGCTTATGTCATCTGGGCCCGGTGTAGTGTTCCGAAGACGGTGTATAGCCCAGCAGAGTTTGAGGAGCTGAAAGGGGAAATCCTCAGACTTTGAGGCTGCCAGCCGGGGATCATCAAGGAGAGCAAATGTGCCCCTTGGGCGGGTATGCTGAAAGAAGAATACAAAGGCTTTTGCCTGCTGGATGGGACTGAGTAAGTAGTCTGTCATTTGGATTATGTGTTGGGTGGCCATGATAGCTAGCAGGGATCTTAGTGGATGGAAAATGCGATAGAGTGTGGATGAAGAAGGGGAGAGGCACACAAACGACCCCATCACTCCCGACGAGCCTGACGGGTCTTCCGACGGAGTTTCGCTTCTAATTGTTTATATTCATCCCACCAGGAGTGAGACGCCCGCCTGCAGGCTAGGCGGAACGCACGACGTTTAAGCGCTTTAAGGCGGCTGCATTCAGAGGTCCACCACGGTGATTTACCCGAGGAGGGAATGGAGCGAATTATAGTATTAAAGAAATCTGTCTCACGGATAGTGTCTACAAAGGCGTTATACAAGGTGGGAATCGAATCCTCGGTAGTCCAAAGCGGATCGAGATTATTGGAATAACAACTCCAGTTTGTTGAAAAGTGTAAATGACAGGTAGTCGTCGGGTAGGGGTGCCCGAGATAGAAAGAATGATCGAAATAGGAGCGTGGTCACTGGTTAAGGTGTCCACGCAAGAGCTCCATAAGGCGGAACCTAATAGGTCCGGGGAGCAGAAGGTCAGGTCAATAGCTGATGATCTGTCTGGGAGGAAATAAGTTGGTTCCCCTGAGTTCCAACAGCATAAGTACGCAAATGAGAACCAATCGAAGAGGGTGCGGCCCGCGATGTCTGGGCGTTTGCACTCGTTATCCCAATAAGGATGATGAGCGTTCCAGTCCCCGCACACTATGCATGGGTGGTGATTGCTTTGCAAAAGGGGGTCCAGTGAAACAACCAAAAGGACATCGCGTGGGGAATATACATTAACAAGGGAGAGAGGAGCCCGTGAAAAGTATACCAAAGTCTCTTGATATTCAGTGCCAGTGATGTTGGGACCAGGGGGAAGCTGGCGGGTGGGCCACCGGTGAAAAATAGCTGTTAGGAGACCCCCATCCTGAGCAGAGGTGCAATCATGGTAGAAGAGAGTGAATCCTGGAATGGAAAAGGCCACTACAGGAGTTAGCCACATCTCCTGTACCAGGAGGATGTTTACGGTATGTAGCCAAGACGCCGCCACAAGGAGATCACGTTTAGAACGAAAACCTCTCACATTCCAGTGTATCAAGCAGAGATTCTGCAAGTTGCTCGAGGAGTTAGACATTATGCTTGTTGGTATTGGGCGGGGTGGCGGCGAAGTTTAGCTTGCTCGTTTGGGGAGGCAATGCAGGGGTCATCTAGGGGAGTTACTCTTGTGGATCCTGTGGAGTACGTGAGGTCCATGTCCGAATTAGGACCTTCTGAGTCGGATGCCGCCAATGGATTGGTGGGACGAGGTTTAGGTTTTTTCTTCTTCTTTGGGAGTTGGGCAGGAGTCAAAGGACCAGCCAGGTGGGAAGAGCGCTTATTTGACATGGACACGGTCAGAGCCTTGTCCAGACTCGGCTCATGGAGGGAACTTTGAGTTGGGTTATGCGGGGTAGGCTGAATAATTAAGCAAAGAAGACTTAACTCCGCACATAGCTTCTCCACTGTGGATTCCAATTGGGAGATATGATTGGTTAAGGTCAAAATGTCAACTGTCTGTCCAATAGTAGAAAGAGATGGCTGTTTTACACAACGAGGGGTTTACTCTGGCAGTTTTGGGGGGGAAGTTGAGGCTACTCTTGCGTATGATTTTGGGGAGTTGCTCTGCGAGCGCTTGGCTTCTAGATAAGAACAGCGCTGGATGGTGCTGAATTTTAAAAGGCGTGCCTCTTCCTGATAGGCTGGGCAGCGGGGAGAATCAGCAGAATGTTCTCTTCCGCAACGCACACAGCCAGTCGCAGCGGCGGTACATGTGGTAGGGTCATTGTCAGCCCCGCAAGTAATACATTTGCATCGGCCGCGGCATGTCTTGGGCGAGTGGCCAAAATTGAGGCATCACTTGCATTGGTGTGGGCGAGGAATATATCGCTCACAGTGGTATTGTTGGTAATAGATAGAAATGGATTTAAGCGGGAAGGCACTGGCCACTGAGAAGTAAACCGTGGAGCTAGGCACAATGTTATCCCCTGTCCCGTTGTGTAAAACGACGTATCTCTAGGATTGGAAGGTGGGAGTCCAAAAGTATATCGTAAATTTTTTGGGCTGTGATCGACGGATCCACCCCACGAAGAAGATCAGCGGTATGGACACAGTCCGGGGCCAGAAGGCCACAGACTGGTATCCAGGCAATATCGGAAATATGAAGAGCTGCCTCTGTGGCTTGGTGATCCTGAGTTTTGATTATTAGAAGACCACTACTGGAGTAGCGGACATCTAGCAGCAATTCTGGTCGGGGGAAATGCAGTTTGAGGGCCGCGTGGAGATCAGCCAGACGAAGATGTCGGAGAGGTCTCTGTCTTTCCAGAAAAATCGTATAGATTTGGTCCAAAAGAAGGGACGAACAAATGGAGAAAAGTTTCTCCAATTTCGACAGAGGAGAAATAAATGTTAAATGTTAATTCCTCAGAAGTTATGAGTGCTTCCGATCCTGACGGTAGCTGCTGAAGGCGCTCGCGCGACGGCGACGCCATGACCGAGTCCGGAGGAGAAGCCACTCCAGCTGAAAGAAAGAGAAAAACTCTTACCTGGGCAGAGAAAAAAACAAAGAGGAAGACCAGAAGCTAAACAATAAGGAACTGTAGTAAAGTCGAAGAAAGTCGTAGGAAAGGGTTGCTTAAAATAACTGAAATCGAGGAACAATATGTGCACACCAAGATGGCGGTTGAATTTCGCGCCTTTTTTTTATGATTATTTTTATTTCCAAGCTGATTTTAACTTGTTCTGTAGTAAGATAACATTCCAATAAACAATAAACAAAGCTTTTTTCACTTTACTGTAATATTTGTTACACTAAATTTAAATTATTATTAACGTGCTAAAGTTGCGCCGTACTCACCTATATCTAACTACTGTTGATTAGACGACAGGTTGAGAAAATCGTTAATCCCCGTGTCAGAATGACCTAAGATCCTATCCTTCAACGATACAGGGTATTGTTGTTTGTTACAATTTGAAAAACTGACATAGCCGACTCGTGTCGAGCCACGTCCTTGCTTTTTTAATACCGGGAATTTTATAAGTATTTTGTTCGATCGCCCATTCCGATTGGTCTTTTTCTCTTCTTTTCTATCTCCAAGTAGCTGTTCACTCGTTATTAAGCGTAACAAGATGCCAACTTGGTTCACGGGAGAGGTCAAACTCGAAGAGGAATTTGCACTCGCAACCTTCAGATAGTCGATCTGAGGACTATATTCTGTCTCTTGATGATCTAGTGTCGCGTCTTTGAAACAAACGAATTTTTTCCTAATACATTTATTTCTTTTCTTTTTCTTTTTAAAAAAATAAATAATTCAAGTGCAAATTTTATGAAGATTCTGCCCTGTCCAGGACCTCATACTACAGCACACGTATCGTAGGTTTTAGAATAAAAAACTTTATTCTATTACTATATGTTTATATTGAATTACAGATTTATAACGTGTAAAAAAAGCTTATTCAAATCGAAAAACAAAATATATTTCTATTTAAATCCTTGTAATTAAACTTTCGTATAATATAATTGAAATTTAATTTTAGATTTATGGGATATTATCCTGTATGGCTATTGAATCCATTGCATTGGTTTTCTTTAATTTTCGCCAAGACTAGAACGGGAAGGAATTTCAAAAGATACATTGAAATAATTCATCAATTTGACGAAAAGGTATACCGACTTACATGAAAGATCAAGGTTTATGTTTAGATTTAACAGATTTACGTTTTAATTTAATGCGCAGGTGTTCAAGAGAATAAAAGAAAATTTCGTGAAAAGACAGCTACTACACTTAGAAGATAATGCACATAGTGTAAAAGAGCCGAACATAAAACCAAAGCCTTTCATAGATTTACTGTTCGATCTTTATATGAATCAAGGTTTATTATTGGAAAAAGACATTATCAAGGAGATGGAATTCTTCATGTTTGCAGTACGTATAATTCGTTAAAAATGTAAACTAAAATAGTTTTATAATCCTGCACGTATTTCAATGACATCATTTACATTATTGCAGTATTAATTAAATTATTATGTAAAACTTATTTAATTAATAATTACAATTAACTTTTTTCAGTTAATTTAAAATTATATTTGATGTATAATTTATTAATCAATACATTAATACTAAGTAATATAAATAAAAAAAATCAAACATACAAAACAATTTCTCAGCAATATTTTAAATCATTCATTTCCAATTTGAGTATATTTAGAAAATTTTTTATTAAATTAAGAATCTACAGGAACTGCTAATTTTTTAACATTCGAAGTAAATCCTTTTATTTAAACGTTGGTCACTTTTCTCATTTTACATGATAAATTACTTGTGTCAAAAACTTGAATCTTTGGAATTTTTTAATAAAGGGGTGAGGGTTTCTCGGCAATTACTGATAGAGTAGATATTATGTAAATAAACTGAAATATTGTCGACGCTGTAAAGTCATCAGCCTCAATTATTATACACACGCAATCAAGTACAAAAAAGCAACCTTACAAAATTTTCTGCAAAGAGAAATCTCTAGTATGAAGGTTTATACCATTTAAGGCTGACCAAATTCACGTTTTCAAATACTAATATAATTTTTAATTGTTATCGTTTTTCTTACCAATGTCTAAGATTCTTCTGAACAGATTTTTCTTCATAAAATTCTGTTGAGAAGAATCTTCTTCACCGTTAAATATGGCTTCATGAAATATATTCGAATAATTCTGATTTTAGCATTAAACTGTTGTTTTTGTCTATCATTCTCTATTCTTTAGGATATTAAAAGTGTGTTTTTCATTCATACACATAGTTGTTTCGTCATATTTATACTCGAAGCAGCCCTGTGATAACAGATAGAATCTGTCTAAAAACAACACTTATATAATTCTTCTTTTGGATTTGATCCCGACTTTCCCAGGGTGATACGGTTAGATCTTAACTTTTTCTGCTGTCTAATGAAAAAATATTTCATGACAAATTATTATTAATTAATATTCAATGTTCTATTTAGGAAGAAATTTAACTTTTCACTTCAACTTATTTTAATATCAGGGTTTTGATACAACCGCCCATGCTATGTCATGGAGTCTTTATTTCCTGGGAAGATTCCACGAAATACAGGACAAAGTGTATCTGGAATTACAGAGCATTTTCGAAAATGACATGAATAAAAATATTACAGTTGATGATTTGCTGAAAATGACTTATTTAGAATGCGTTATAAAGGTAACTTTACAATTTTTTAATATACGAAAATTAATTTGATACATTTCTACACCAAACTTTTCAGGAGTCGATGAGAATCTGTCCTCCTGCTCCTGTCATTGCAAGAGAAAATCTGTATGAAATAAAAATAGGTTAGTTGTATCAATCTAGACTTTTGCTTCTATTTATATCTCTATATTTTAATAATTGGTTATTCATTATATTAATAAAATAGATGATTATATTTTACCACCAAAATCTTCTATCTCAATTTGCATCCATGCTATTCACCACAATCCTTCTGTTTATGAAAATCCAGAAGTGTTCGATCCAGATCGTTTCCTGCCCGAAAACTTTAAAAAACTTCATCCTTATGCTTTTCTGCCATTTTCCGCTGGTCCACGAAATTGTCTCGGTGAGTGAATCGTAATAAATTAAACACAGAGTTATTTTACTGAAATGATTTATTTACAGGATTTAAACTTGCGATGGTTGAAATGAAAACCATATTAGCTAATGTTCTTCGGAATTTTAAAGTTTACTCTTTGGATCCTC
>NW_019387541.1:0-10262 GCF_000671375.1 Centruroides sculpturatus | reverse complement strand
CGGATTACCGAAAATAATTACATATTTCGCATTGTTTTGCTAGCAGTAACTTACAATATTCTCTACTCCAACTGTTCGAACAGAACTGCTCACATAAAAAACACGAAATGTGTGTCATCGAGTAAGAATTGGATGGGGAGATTCACATCGCGACATGCTTCTGTGCAAGCAGACACGTAACGGGGACGGGTACCTTGACGGGAGGTGCGTCGGACTACTGAGCATGTCGGATTAAAAAACGTCGGACTATAGTGGGACAACTGTAGATGGTATTCGTTATCTTTCAATTACATTTTCTTGAATTTGATTCGCAAGTTGGAAAAACACGCCATGACCTAAATACCTAAAACTTTAAAAAATACTGTATTTAGGGCGAAGTCGATCTTCCTTTTTAGACTATTCTTCCGACTCAATATATAAAACACGGGTAAAAAATATTTTCAAAGTTTTCGGCTGAACAAGACTGAATCTATTGAACCTGTGTAACATACTTATGAACAGCTTACGACGAAATACGTAGCAGTGAAGATCACTAAACGTGATAGTTTCCAAAAAAAGTAGTCCAAAGGGGACTAGGGTAATAAACCGCAATTGTACAGATCAGAGTTAATTAATTATGCTGTCGCTAGTGTTTGTGCTTTGGACGAATTTCGATTCTTGTGAACTCTGTCAAAGTGTCAAAGAAATCGGTTACGCTATACCCTATGGGATCGCCGTAATATGTAGAAATTAACGGGACCATACCGCTTAACCGAGTGTAACCGCACCAGTTTGCTGTGAAATTTGACACTCCCGGCTCTTCCAGTTTTATATTATTTCTTATTTAATTCTAAATTAATTTGTTAATTAATTAATATACGTTTCGGCTACCTACCCTATCTTATAACTATGCCATTCGCCGAGAAAGAAAGTTTACAATAATCGTTATCACCTGGGCCGTAGTGCGAGAAATTTGATACTTCTTTTTACGTTTTTCATTTAAAGAGATGAGGCGAGAACTAATTCGATAGGCTAGTGACGTGGCTGAACGTGACGATAAACCAAAATGGCTAGTGACCTATGGTTTAAAACAAAAAGCAAGTATGAAAGGTGACATCCATCTTTCATACATTCGTGAGATTCTGCAACCCCCTCTTGTTTGTTCTAGGGTCCAGTGAAGCCTTAGACCAGTGTTTTTCAACCTGTTGGTCGCGATCCCCAGAGGGTCGCAAAGCCTTACACGGGGAGTCNATTTCTCTACTAAATCAGTAATGCTTACAGACTATAAGAAAAATCGATGATTTAAAATAAGTACTAGATAATTAAATTATATGTTCAAATAAATAAGTATAATACATACTTTGAATTAGAAGCATTGTATTTAAACAAAGATCGGTTATCGGTAATTGCCGAGAATTAAATGTTTTTAACCTTTTTTTCTATAAAGTAGAATATCGTGAAACCAGTTTTAAATTTACAGTAAACATCGCACTTTTTATCTTTAAAAAACAACCCAAAAAATGTCGATCAAAGTAGTAAAGGTTTACTCGTATGCAAGTGAATTTCAAAAGAAAATGAGAACGGAAACACCACACAATGCACTTTACGAATGGAAATCCACACCACATAAAATTATGAAATAGAATAAAAAATGAACATGCTGATAATTTGTACATGCAGGTACTCTCACATAAAGTGCACACTGTACATTATATTTTACTTGTTACTCGCGATTTAATTTTTTTTAATAAACCTATCTTATAATCGATATTAGAGGATGATAATAATAACAACAACAATAATAATAAGTACAAAGCCCAAACGGTTAAAAGTTGAAATTTGATACACAGTTAGGATATTTCATGAAAATGTACACTAAAAAGATATCTTTCCAAATTTTCCTCGCGGAAGAGAGAAGGTTAAAAAATATATATATATTATTTTTTTCTTTTATTTACAATGTTTACGTCAAAGCAGAACACCAGGCAACCTTCATACACACTTTCCGGTCTGGTGGGTTGGGTTGGGAGAGACAAGGCCAGGAGACGGCTTAGTTGTAAACATAATAACTCTTACCTCATTAACCGAAATACAGTTGTCCCTTGATAATCCGACAGGGATGGGACCAAAGGTGTGTCAGATTATTAAAAGTGTCCGGATTCCCGAAAATAATTACATATTTCGCATTGTTTTGCTAGCAGTAACTTACAATATTCTCTACTCCAACTGTTCGAACAGAACTGCTCACATAAAAAACACGAAATGTGTGTCATCGAGTAAGAATTGGATGGGGAGATTCACATCGCGACATGCTTCTGTGCAAGCAGACACGTAACGGGGACGGGTACCTTGACGGGAGGTGCGTCGGACTACTGAGCATGTCGGATTAAAAAACGTCGGACTATAGAGGGACAACTGTAGATAGTATTCGTTATCTTTCAATTACATTTTCTTGAATTTGATTCGCAAGTTGGAAAAACACGCCATGACCTAAATACCTAAAACTTTAAAAAATACTGTATTTAGGGCGAAGTCGATCTTCCTTTTTAGACTATTCTTCCGACTCAATATATAAAACACGGGTAAAAAATATTTTCAAAGTTTTCGGCTGAACAAGACTGAATCTATTGAACCTGTGTAACATACTTATGAACAGCTTACGACGAAATACGTAGCAGTGAAGATCACTAAACGTGATAGTTTCCAAAAAAAGTAGTCCAAAGGGGACTAGGGTAATAAACCGCAATTGTACAGATCAGAGTTAATTAATTATGCTGTCGCTAGTGTTTGTGCTTTGGACGAATTTCGATTCTTGTGAACTCTGTCAAAGTGTCAAAGAAATCGGTTACGCTATACCCTATGGGATCGCCGTAATATGTAGAAAGTAACGGGACCATACCGCTTAACCGAGTGTAACCGCACCAGTTTGCTGTGAAATTTGACACTCCCGGCTCTTCCAGTTTTATATTATTTCTTATTTAATTCTAAATTAATTTGTTAATTAATTAATATACGTTTCGGCTACCTACCCTATCTTATAACTATGCCATTCGCCGAGAAAGAAAGTTTACAATAATCGTTATCACCTGGGCCGTAGTGCGAGAAATTTGATACTTCTTTTTACGTTTTTCATTTAAAGAGATGAGGCGAGAACTAATTCGATAGGCTAGTGACGTGGCTGAACGTGACGATAAACCAAAATGGCTAGTGACCTATGGTTTAAAACAAAAAGCAAGTATGAAAGGTGACATCCATCTTTCATACATTCGTGAGATTCTGCAACCCCCTCTTGTTTGTTCTAGGGTCCAGTGAAGCCTTAGACCAGTGTTTTTCAACCTGTTGGTCGCGATCCCCAGAGGGTCGCAAAGCCTTACACGGGGAGTCACGGGTGTAAGAAAAGACAAGTGTTTATAGGTCCTACACTACAATAAAAAAAACTAGAATTTCAGTGAGACGGGTGTGTTTGTTTATTTTACAGTACAATTGATTTTTCGATCGATATTTAAAGAAAGAAAATTAAATACATAGGTTTTAAAATCACTGATATAGTTTAAATATGGCCCTGGGGGTCGCCAGAATTTTTTAACTTGTAAAGGGGTCGCGTATTCAAGAAGGTTGAAGAACACTGCCTTAGACGATCAATTACTTAAATTAAGGAATTAAAAATTAATACGCAGTTAATTAAGAAGTGGAAAAATCATTTTTTCACTACTTGGCCTTTCCGTTGACTTCTGATCCGATAGATAANGATCACTAAACGTGATAGTTTCCAAAAAAAGTAGTCCAAAGGGGACTAGGGTAATAAACCGCAATTGTACAGATCAGAGTTAATTAATTATGCTGTCGCTAGTGTTTGTGCTTTGGACGAATTTCGATTCTTGTGAACTCTGTCAAAGTGTCAAAGAAATCGGTTACGCTATACCCTATGGGATCGCCGTAATATGTAGAAAGTAACGGGACCATACCGCTTAACCGAGTGTAACCGCACCAGTTTGCTGTGAAATTTGACACTCCCGGCTCTTCCAGTTTTATATTATTTCTTATTTAATTCTAAATTAATTTGTTAATTAATTAATATACGTTTCGGCTACCTACCCTATCTTATAACTATGCCATTCGCCGAGAAAGAAAGTTTACAATAATCGTTATCACCTGGGCCGTAGTGCGAGAAATTTGATACTTCTTTTTACGTTTTTCATTTAAAGAGATGAGGCGAGAACTAATTCGATAGGCTAGTGACGTGGCTGAACGTGACGATAAACCAAAATGGCTAGTGACCTATGGTTTAAAACAAAAAGCAAGTATGAAAGGTGACATCCATCTTTCATACATTCGTGAGATTCTGCAACCCCCTCTTGTTTGTTCTAGGGTCCAGTGAAGCCTTAGACCAGTGTTTTTCAACCTGTTGGTCGCGATCCCCAGAGGGTCGCAAAGCCTTACACGGGGAGTCACGGGTGTAAGAAAAGACAAGTATTTATAGGTCCTACACTACAATAAAAAAAACTAGAATTTCAGTGAGACGGGTGTGTTTGTTTATTTTACAGTACAATTGATTTTTCGATCGATATTTAAAGAAAGAAAATTAAATACATAGGTTTTAAAATCACTGATATAGTTTAAATATGGCCCTGGGGGTCGCCAGAATTTTTTAACTTGTAAAGGGGTCGCGTATTCAAGAAGGTTGAAGAACACTGCCTTAGACGATCAATTACTTAAATTAAGGAATTAAAAATTAATACGCAGTTAATTAAGAAGTGGAAAAATCATTTTTTCACTACTTGGCCTTTCCGTTGACTTCTGATCCGATAGATAAAGACGATCAAATAACAGTGTAAATAAACAATTTTAACGATGTTTTGAATAAGTTTCGAGAATAAATACAAAAATAAATAGTTATTAATGAGAAAGACATCAAAATCAGTTAAACTATGAGGTAAAAATAGTCCCAACACGTCATTGATGATATGAAGGAACTTCGAATTTGTTGCCTTATATAGTAAAAAAAATCATACAGCCTCGGCCGTACCAGGGACAGATCGCGAACTTAGGACCACAACAATGTGAATCACCGGAGTAATGATCGCACACTCAGGAGGATAAAAAGGGCTCGAACTCGAGCATCAGAGTAGACATAGTTTGAAGAGCCCACAGACGAAAGCTCTACCCGTGAATTTCGTCTCCCTGTGAAGCAACCTTTTCCGAAGATCCACGATCGTCTACCCGACCTTCACAAAACTTGGATCTGGAGACATCGATCCAATAGAGGTATTTTACTTAGAGAATTATAAACTCTCCATCGGTCTATTAATGTATAAGTATCTAACTGTATATTGTAATCTGCTTCATTTTTATTAAATGTGTTGTTTTGTTTATCTTTCAACCTGTTATTAACGGAAAAACCGGACACCCTATCGTCGGGCTCATCGCGGCTTCCCAGTCGACGGTCGAAACCCCTTTAATTTAATTTTAACACCTTAATAGCCATTCAGTGACGATGTAAACAGATCTTATCGATCCGACGCCGCTCAAAGGTCAGACACAAACCAACCCCCGAATTCGCGTATTTTTTAACAATTTCGTTTTAGCAGAAACTCCAACTTCTGATTTACCGGAAGAAGTGGAGAGATCTTGTACATTTACAAATTTCCTCCCTATTTCCGACCGAATAAAATATTATTTAAACTAAATTAATTTTATAATTTTTTAAAACTTTAAAATGTTTTCAAACTTTCGGTTCTCACAATAATAATAGAACCATTCTTTGTTATTTGAAAATTTATAGGCAAGAATCAAAATCTCTAGAATTTTATTCATTATTTTCCAGCTGACACTGTAATTATGAAACCTGATTATTTACTTAAATTTATATAACACCCACAGAAGGTTTTTATATCTTATTAACGTGCCCTTATCAGGTGATTCTTAAAATTTTCGACAGCCAAAAAACAGGAAAGAAAGGTAAACACGTAGAATTTTAAACAAGTAGGCCCCTATATAACTTTATATAAATCAAGGTTTCTATCGAAAAAGTTAATTATTTATTATTTATTTTGCCTTCCAGATAATTATGACCTCGATAAATTACGTGATTTCTAAAAGACAAATATAAAAATGTAAAAGGAAAATGTTGTTCAACGAGTGTAGTAATGAATGCAGAATAGAAATAAGTATTCGATAAAGAAATGATAAACTTTATTTTCGATTTCTCTAAACATTATTCCTGTATAAAATATTTTAAAATTATTTATTTTATACGAAAATGTATAGCTTTATCAGTTACATTTATATTAAATTTCTAAGAAATAATAACTGAAAGTCATTCCAGTTCCTATCTGTTCGTTGTATAAGATAGAATTTTATAAGATTAAATAGTTGTTTTAATAATGTTGTTTATACATATGAGAACCTGAATTATAGCTTTTCGACCTCCTTTCTAACTCTAGGTGATCAGATTAATGTCACGCAACTCACTTAATAACGTTTAAAATATGTTTTAAAGCTCAATATTATTATTACTGATAAAACAATGCTTATTACTTGAATATTTCTACTTTTTATAAATTTCATTTATAAATATTTTTCGTAAAAATATGAATTTTATCGCTTGACGCATTTACATTTTGTTTTTTTTTATACTAAAATAAAAAGTAAAAATTATACTTAACGATTTTGCCTTATCTCTTATTACTGAAACAATTTCAGATAAGAAATTAAATTAATTTAATCTCTTATCTACATTTAAATATAATTTTAAGGGTGAGAAAAAATCAGAATCAATTGTAGAAATTCATGTTTTGTTTGTTGATTATCGTATATAAAACGCATCAAACGTTATACAACTTTTAATATATAAATAAACTGGCAATTACAATAAATATCTGTATTTTTTTATATGCATTGCTATTAATGAAACCGAATTGTTTATGTGAGCATCAATGAAATGATACGTTCTATTATTATTATTGTAATGCCATACTTCAAATGCTCTTGATTCTTATATTCACTCAAAGTGTAAGAATTACGATAAGTACGTTACTAATTTGACTTAATTTTCATAAATTATCAACTTGAAACTAAGCAATACGTTCATTCTTTGAAATTTCTATAAAGCACGCTTTTCGTGTATTTACTGACATAGAATTCGCCTCTGTTCTGCTTTTTCCATAATGGAAGCCAAATATTATCTTAGAGTCGGTGTTTGCCTTTAGAGTAAACTTTTTAAGTATCTTTATAATCTCAAATGACTATAACTGTAGCAATAATTAGGATGGCATTTAACAAATCTTAACCTGTTAAACGTTTAATATTCTCTAATTAAGTAGTAATGTAAAACCACAAGAAATAGCCATAACCACTTTCAAAATGCACTCAGATTATTATTTAAATTAATTAAGTATGTTGTGAGTAGTTGAAATCCTTGAACAACTTTGAAGCGGAATACTAATAATTGTATCACTTCGGGGTTGTTGTAGTGACATTGTAAACTTGTATGATTGGCAAAATATAGATCACGTGTCATAAAATTTCTTCTGATTTGAGTTTTTCGATGGTTATTCTTTTATATAGATATAAAGTTATATGCATAATTATTACGTGTCACTTTTAGATCTACAAGCCAAAGAGAATTTTAATGATGTTTATGTCGAATTCATTCCAAATTATTTTAAGTTTAATTATTACTTCTGTTGTGTTGATGTATATATTAATGAAAAAATAGAAAAACAGAAGAAAACAACTGAAAAATGATTCGACTTCGATTACACATGAAAAGACTTCCTCTTTATCTGGTGGTAAGATAATATTTGAACATTTATTATACTGTATCTTGTAATATCATCGATTTAATACGAAACATAGTGAGTTTATGACGTAGTTCGACTAATTAATATATTTACTGGTTTCTTGTACAGTGCGTTCAATAATGATGAGAACACTCAATACTTTATGAACATCTTTAGTGTTATAGGAGCTATTACAGTATGATTTTTGTTACTTATTACTTAAATAAAGGCACACTTTCACACTAACAGATACGATTCTAAATAAATCAGCAGCTAACTGTTTATAAAAAGTTACGTTTTCAGTGTTCAACAGTAATAAACCTGTTATTAACGGAAAAACCGGACACCCTATCGTCGGGCTCATCGCGGCTTCCCAGTCGACGGTCGAAACCCCTTTAATTTAATTTTAACACCTTAATAGCCATTCAGTGACGATGTAAACAGATCTTATCGATCCGACGCCGCTCAAAGGTCAGACACAAACCAACCCCCGAATTCGCGTATTTTTTAACAATTTCGTTTTAGCAGAAACTCCAACTTCTGATTTACCGGAAGAAGTGGAGAGATCTTGTACATTTACAAATTTCCTCCCTATTTCCGACCGAATAAAATATTATTTAAACTAAATTAATTTTATAATTTTTTAAAACTTTAAAATGTTTTCAAACTTTCGGTTCTCACAATAATAATAGAACCATTCTTTGTTATTTGAAAATTTATAGGCAAGAATCAAAATCTCTAGAATTTTATTCATTATTTTCCAGCTGACACTGTAATTACGAAACCTGATTATTTACTTAAATTTATATAACACCCACAGAAGGTTTTTATATCTTATTAACGTGCCCTTATCAGGTGATTCTTAAAATTTTCGACAGCCAAAAAACAGGAAAGAAAGGTAAACACGTAGAATTTTAAACAAGTAGGCCCCTATATAACTTTATATAAATCAAGGTTTCTATCGAAAAAGTTAATTATTTATTATTTCTTTTGCCTTCCAGATAATTATGACCTCGATAAATTACGTGATTTCTAAAAGACAAATATAAAAATGTAAAAGGAAAATGTTGTTCAACGAGTGTAGTAATGAATGCAGAATAGAAATAAGTATTCGATAAAGAAATGATAAACTTTATTTTCGATTTCTCTAAACATTATTCCTGTATAAAATATTTTAAAATTATTTATTTTATACGAAAATGTATAGCNAACGAGTGTAGTAATAAATGCAGAATAGAAATAAGTATTCGATAAAGAAATGATAAACTTTATTTTCGATTTCTCTAAACATTATTCCTGTATGAAATATTTTAAAATTATTTATTTTATACGAAAATGTATAGCTTTATCAGTTACATTTATATTAAATTTCTAAGAAATAATAACTGAAAGTCATTCCAGTTCCTATCTGTTCGTTGTATAAGATAGAATTTTATAAGATTAAATAGTTGTTTTAATAATGTTGTTTATACATATGAGAACCTGAATTATAGCTTTTCGACCTCCTTTCTAACTCTAGGTGATCAGATTAATGTCACGCAACTCACTTAATAACGTTTAAAATATGTTTTAAAGCTCAATATTATTATTACTGATAAAACAATGCTTATTACTTGAATATTTCTACTTTTTATAAATTTCATTTATAAATATTTTTCGTAAAAATATGAATTTTATCGCTTGACGCATTTACATTTTGTTTTTTTTTATACTAAAATAAAAAGTAAAAATTATACTTAACGATTTTGCCTTATCTCTTATTACTGAAACAATTTCAGATAAGAAATTAAATTAATTTAATCTCTTATCTACATTTAAATATAATTTTAAGGGTGAGAAAAAATCAGAATCAATTGTAGAAATTCATGTTTTGTTTGTTGATTATCGTATATAAAACGCATCAAACGTTATACAACTTTTAATATATAAATAAACTGGCAATTACAATAAATATCTGTATTTTTTTATATGCATTGCTATTAATGAAACCGAATTGTTTATGTGAGCATCAATGAAATGATACGTTCTATTATTATTATTGTAATGCCATACTTCAAATGCTCTTGATTCTTATATTCACTCAAAGTGTAAGAATTACGATAAGTACGTTACTAATTTGACTTAATTTTCATAAATTATCAACTTGAAACTAAGCAATACGTTCATTCTTTGAAATTTCTATAAAGCACGCTTTTCGTGTATTTACTGACATAGAATTCGCCTCTGTTCTGCTTTTTCCATAATGGAAGCCAAATATTATCTTAGAGTCGGTGTTTGCCTTTAGAGTAAACTTTTTAAGTATCTTTATAATCTCAAATGACTATAACTGTAGCAATAATTAGGATGGCATTTAACAAATCTTAACCTGTTAAACGTTTAATATTCTCTAATTAAGTAGTAATGTAAAACCACAAGAAATAGCCATAACCACTTTCAAAATGCACTCAGATTATTATTTAAATTAATTAAAGAACATGAAAACAATACACATCTGAAAAATCA
>NW_019387540.1:2749-10268 GCF_000671375.1 Centruroides sculpturatus | reverse complement strand
TAAACAAAAAAATATTGTCAGATAAATATCGAAATTATCAATTTATTTCCAACTTTCTACAAGATGAAAACTATTATTAAATTTCGATTTTTATGACTTTTCTGCATATTTATTACTTTAAAATTAAATTATGTATTATTTTATTATTGTTTAAATTATCTATAAACGTTATAAAAATGATTTTAATGTGAAATAATTTAAAATTTTAAACAATTTTTTCAACGAGAAGCATAAAAGTCAGGTAAACCAGTCGTGTGCAATGAATAGAAGGATATTATTTTTCAAGTAATTTTTATAATAAGTATTTGAATAAGGCAATAATTAAACCTTTGTAATGGTTAATTGACTTTTGGCCCGCCCTATATATATAAATATTTATAAGTTTAACTGAGTATGTCGCGAGTTAAAGGTATGTCCACAAAGCTTAATCTTTACGTATTTTATTAAGAAATATTATAATATTTTATACATAAACACATTAATTAACTAATTTTTATACATTTTTAAACCTATTATTTCGTTATAATTTTATATTTTACTTTTAACTTAGATGAAATACCACACCCTTTTTTATACCTAAATAGTGTTTTTTTTTTTTTTACTTTTAAGAAGCATTTTTAGTTAATTTAAAAGTTTTATCTTCTTCAAATTCTACACAAATCAAGTTTATCTTAGCATTTTACCTCTATAAACGCCTACTTAATCTGATTTTTTAATCTTTAGATAATACAAACTGTCCTTAATTTAAATTTATGACTTAACTTCGACAGTTTTTTTTTATCGAAAAGATAACCAAGATCTACCTTGAATTATTTTTCTTTTCTTTTTTTTTTAACTTTTCACTTTAAAAAATAAACAATTTATCTTAACTTTTACATGCAGATGCTCGCAATCCATGTGGAATTTCAATTTTTATCAATAAAACAATTAATTTTTTCCCTTAAATTTCATGCAAATGATTGTTAACCTGTTTTATTTACATATAATTAAGAAATTCATTTAAATTTTTCTCTTTATAATCATTTATGCAACTTTAGAAAACATATTTAAGCCTTTTATGACCGTATAATAATTGTTTAGAGTCATATAATTGTGATTTAATTGCGACAAGTTTCATAAACATGATCATATTTCATACAACGTGGTCACCTTTCGTAGCATTTACGTGTTCGTGGCCATCTTTACATACTCATATTCATCATCTATAACACGATAATCTTATTTAATAGCCATTGCCACAATTTATAAGCATATAAAGGCATAGTCACACTTCCATTATCAAATACCCACGATCAGTTTTTATTATCTCATAATCCTCATTAAATAGTTATATATTTTTTATTCTTAATTGTACAATTATCATCAGATGATCTTACTCGTATATATTTATCATCAGTTTAATTATAATCATATATTGAAACTCAAATATTCACATTTTTATACACAAAATTAAGCATAAATTCATGTATTTTTGTACGCATATCTTATGAAAGATAAATTAAAAAACGTAAAAAAAGAATATTTTAAATATTTAAATTTAAAAAAAATATATAATAATAATAATAAAATCACTATTTTTCTACAACGAGATGAATAACACCTGTGATAATAATATAAAGATATTAATTTACTTTTTTTTTTTTAATTATACATTTTAAATATTCATGAATAGTTTATCGATATGGAAATTACAATAAAACGCATAAAATTATCATGATAAATTTAAAAAACAAACGATTATGTACAAGAAGAAGTAATGAAATTCTTAATTGTAGTCGTTGTAACGTCGAAGATGGCGTGACTTTGCCAATTGCGTGTCAAAACACCTTTATCGTTAAAGTCGGCTTTCACTTATAAACCTGGCTTTTGCTCTTTTGATAATCGTCGTCTCTAATATTTTCATCGCATGCCTAAATGGTCATGGTACATGTAAGTCGGCTCTACAAGAAGTTTATACAAAAACCAATCTGATAACCAAGAATGTCCATTCCTACAAGATTGATTGATGGTATCGGTTGCATTATAAAAATCTCGAATTTTTTTCAAATTTATCGTGATTTAAAGCCAATCGCACATACGTAAGAGTTCAATAAACTATTATTTTAATAATTTCGTACCGAATTTTTAATATATTTTTTTAAAAATTTAATAATTTCACACGTTTTACTGGAGCGCTTCTCGTGGATGTTATTCATCGATATTGAGAACGATGATTCAGATTTATAAACGTGAGAATTTTCTGAATTTTTGGATAGTTTATAAGGTCTAAATATTCCTGAATTTTTTGTTATTATTTAATTTTAATTCATAAAAGATTGCAAAGGGCTCAAAGACGTATATGAAGAAAAATTGCTAAGCAACATTACTATGAAGTAGTACGTGTTGATAGCATTAAAGTAATCTGTTCATATCTAAATTAAAAATGATTTAAAGCCCGAATCGGATAGTTTAACAAGGTTTATAAATCTTACATAGGACATTTTTTTTTTTCGTAACTTATATAAAAGGGTTCTGGTCTTTAATGGAGACTTCAGCCGTGCAACGAATAATGCGTTCAAACAAAACTAATTATTTTTCTAGAATTTAATGAATGGACTAGAATTTTTAATTTACTTTTACTCTTATTTTAATTAAACACATCGTCAAACCTTGTTTATCTTCACGGTGCATCAGTTTGGAAGTGCACGTTAATCACTTTGCCTCATTAAACAAGATTCGCGACGAGAACGGAAAACAGCATCAGCAATTGACCTATGAGCCGAAAGGGGTTAAATTTCGTAGGTTTTTGGAGGAAAAATGATTAAAATAAATTAAAACTGAACGTTTTTTTTGATACAGGAAAATTACGTAAAAAAATATGCATAAAAATGAAGTAAAAACGTAACACGTAAGATGGATGCTTCAAGTTGAAAAAGTTCGAATTTAACCTTAAAAAACGACTAAAATATTTTAAATTATGGTTAAAAAAATTATGCATATAAATTATCACGAGATGCAAACCGTTCTTAGAAGAAATAAGCCATTGCAAAGCAGATACCTTCAGGAAAAAATTAAAAAAAAAAATGATGCTACAAGCCTCTAAGCACGAAGTTAAGATATCACAGTATATATCTCTAGCAAGTAGTTTAAAAAAAGAAGAAGAATGCATCACAAAATACTTTTGTCAATAATCAAAAAATCATTTTAATTATATCCGAAAGGGAAATTTAGTTAAGTCAAAGGATTTTTGAAGACATTTTTTTTTTATTAATAAAAAAAAATGTTCGAATATCGACTTTAAAAACGCATTAACACAAAAGACTCTAGAGAAATATCAGACCAAACAGCTCCAACTTGATTTATTATAATAATTTATCGGTAGGTAGAAGATAGAAGAAAAATGCTGACACGTTGCTAACTTTAGGCGGTTATTTCCTTACTCCTTGATCACAGTAATTCCGGAGTCGACATAGAATCTTGCTCCAGGCCATTGGTCCTGTCACCTCGCAGCGCTAATGACGAGGGGTTAATCACAATCTGCTTGAAAATCGATTGACGGATGTCCCGAAGGACACGCAACACCGGTTTCATGATCACCTCTAACAAAGTTTAAGGATTACAGACATGTTCGGACATTTTTCCCTCGGGCGTATGACCCTCTTAGCACGTTGCTCTCCCTCTTAATAACGTTTTCAGATTAGTTAGATTGATTCAATACTAACAATTTGATACCGTAACCGTTTGGAATCTAGTGTAAATGCTTGGAATGTCATTTATGATCACCCCCCGGACGTATTTTTTAAAGCATCGCGCATTTTGTAGATCTTTATCGCCGGGCATATTCTTTTGTTTACTTCCCCGATGTATCCGCTATTCTGTGTTGTAATTTTTGATTTATTGAGGGATTTCCGTGTCGATTTTGCTTTCGTTCACGCGACAGAAGAGACTTTTTTTTATGCACGCTCTTTTGGATGCGCTCCAATGCTCATACGAGAAATTATAATGTATCTAAACCTTTGGTATAGAAGCTATAAAATGGGTTATAAGTAAATTTACACAACAATCTGCTCTAATTAAATTTTACGAACGAATTATCGCCGATTTAAGAAGACATTAACTACGTTCACCTTGTTGAGAGCGAAACACATAAAAACTCTATAGTGTTCTATGACGTACCAAAAAAAAAAAAATCCTCAATAAAATTCCTCTTGAAAGGGAGGAACCGCATATTTTTAAATTAGAGATTCTTTAAAATACAAACTTATGATTATTTATAGTTGAGAATCCAGGTGGCCAGAACCAGATGTAGATCTAATCATAAAGTAATTGATCACGAGACAAGTTGAGGGAGCGAAACGTCCATCATAAATTCTCAGTATGATGGATATCGAAGGTGTGTAATTAGAAATTGAAAAAATTGATGTCGATAATGTAAAATTTTCATATTCTTGACGTTATCCAGTTAAGTAAATGACTATATTCTAGATTCCTAAGCTTACCCTCACTTACTCGTATTCACTTATGTATTCACTTAATGAAATTATATACCTGTATTCATTTAATGATGTTGCACACATTTAATGGAGATATATTTATTCAATGGTACCGTGTATAACTTTGCCGCTTAATTAATTGTACAAGACATATTCAATGGAGTGGTATATATACATAATCACTTAAAATTGCGATTAATTATTTAAATTTGTACATGATAATTTAATGGAACTATATATATAGGCCTATAAATCCGTGTGAAATATTTACTAATGGAGTTGCACTCATAATTATAGTATAAAATGAAGCTTTTGAGGTTATAGAAGAGAATATTTGTGAATAATCTTAGCAAACGAAGAATTAAATCCATAAAAGGAGTGAAAGAAAGTTCGTAGCTGCGTATAGTCAAGTATAGAGATCAGCATATAAAGCAGAAATTATTTAAATGATCATAACACGTTCAAGCTGTAGCATTTGATGAACGATTCTAAGGATGATTGATTGGTGTCTTCTTCCATTGAACAAAATACGGATGTGAATTGGAAGTGGTAAGTTTATGATTATTCGATGATATTTGTTAGAGCAAATTAATTTATCATTCTTCTAGTATAAGTAAATCAAATGAATACTTTTGACAGTTAAATAAAGAAGTAGCAGACGAAGACGAAGTCATTTCTGACAGACAGAAAGACACCATCCTTGACCTCTCCAATTTCCTTTCGTTCGTTTAACTATGACAGAGATTAATTTGTGAAGAGTTTCTACTTGTTTAGTATTACCTTAGATTATTTTAATTTTGTGACTTGGGTTAGAAGGCCTACAGTGTTTTCTCGTCGCATCACGTATTCTTCATCACTCATATGTGGAGAAGTGAACGAGTAATGCCTGTAATTTTAAATATTTCGTTAAAAAATTTATCTTGTAAAGATGAATTTCCGCACTTACAAGGGAGTAGAATAGATTCTAAGAGTGTCAATAATTTGAACTTTCACCCCAGTATGTGAGGACTTAATAGGTGCAATTCTTACTTTAGCATTAATTTAAACACATTACTCAATTCTACACGTATCATATATTATAAGTGAAGCATTTTTTTATGATAAAACTAATTAAAATCTTCATATTATTCTATAAAAAAGCATTATTTTATTACCTTCAAATGAGAAAATAATAATAATATCACAATAATGAGCAAATTAACAGTTTAAATTATATATCTTAATGAAGTTTTCTATTAAAAAATATATTCTAGAATAGAACTAAATACTATCTTCAGACCTTAAACTAAGTATAAGATAAAGGGAAAGCTTTTCTTTTTCTTTTTTTTTATATGTAAAGGTGTTTTAACTTTATTTTCCCTTAAGCCAACATTTCACTGACGTCACGAAAGATATCAATGTCCCACCCTTACAGAGAAGTGAATAGAGAGATTGATGTTGGGTGGGAATGGGCGGATGTGATCGGGCAAAAATTAAGTTGTCAAACATATAAATGGGAAAACAAAACTATTTTGCAGACCCTTTCCATTGTCATTCAAACGTTTCCTCTAATATATTGTCAAAAAACTTTAATAAAGAATTTGAAAATGTATTTTAAAGGAGGGCCAACCTGTTTACTTAAAATTAAAATTTAATCATAGAAATTTGAAACAAACAAAAAAATAATAGAAACTGTTCAGTTTATAATAGAAATTGGTAGTGTTTTTTTTTTAAATTTTTAAAAATTTACACTTGAAATATAACATTTTTATTGGTTCTAATTGTGTTAATGTTTTGAATAAATGAACAGACTGAAACAGAATCTGCAACAAGAGCTTTATTTACATAGTTCAAGGCCTCAAACAACGCAGAAATAAAATAAATCTCGATCAAGATCTTGTTTTATTTAAAACAAATTGTTCTAATTATATTCATTCTGTAAGGATGATAAGACAGAAAAATTTATTCCATATTCTTTACTAATAAAATATTAATTAAATCAAGTTAATATTAAAATAATAATTATACTAAAGAATAAAACATAAAAAAAACACCGAAAGTTCAACTAAAGAGCCACAGAAAATGAAATTTTTCCGTTTCAGTTGTTTAATTTCATCTGTTTCTGATATATTTCTGTGTTTTAATTATCATTTAACAATAGCAGAAATGAATTAATTTCTGTTTCAGTGCTTTTAATTACTTAAATAAATGATTATTTAATCTTTAACAAAGTCTAAAGGTAGAAATATCTATTTAATTCATATAAAACAATTCAAGAAATGATTAGAATTATTCGACACACACTTTAATATAAATTATATGCATCAAACAAGCAAAAATATACAATTAAAGTATTAAAATTACATTCGAGCATGTAAAAATTTACAAATTTTATGATCTTGTTTATATTATAATATAGTAAACTATACAGTAAATTAACTTATTTCACATACAAGTTTGTAAAATTAAATTTCTAAAACAACATATCACTTACATAAATGAGTACTAGTTTATGTTAATGGCAAGTTGTTAATGTAACGTTTGAGTTTGATAGAATTTTCTATCGATAAATTATTGACGAACAAAGACATCATCAAAAGAAATCAAAGTATATGATCTAAAAATATTAAACTAGTCATTAATAAGCTGTATAAAAGTAGTCTACGAGTTGTAATTACCATTGCAGTAAATTTACGATTATTAGTCTAGTTACAACTCTTGATGACTGATAAGTCGGTAATAACTGTCACAATCGTACTGACTCTATGACCTATGATAAATTACTCCACATGAAAATAATATATAAAATAGATTACTTCACTGTTTAAGACATTATTTATTATGATATAAGCCATAAATATACTTATATTACTTAAAGTCAAGATTAAAAAAAAAAGATTTAAAAAAATAAAATTAAAATTTGTCCGGTCAAAAAAAAAAAAAAATTATGAATTTTTTGATTCATTTTGTCTTTTTTAAACCACGTGGAAATCACGTGGTTTTAAAAATGATCACTTTCGTTCACGTAGCGCCCTCTGAAGTTTATTAATTATCATTTAAAAAATAAA
>NW_019387540.1:0-1665 GCF_000671375.1 Centruroides sculpturatus | reverse complement strand
TATTATTATATAGATATATTTATATCAATTATATTTAATTTTAACAGTTATTTATAGTACATAAAATAAGTAAATAATTTAATTAATAATTTTACATTTCGTCACCAGATGGCAGTCACTTTGCTAAAACTAATTTATATTTTATATGTATTATAAGACGACTTTTATAAATTTAAATTGCTTAAAATTCTCAAATTATTCGAAAAATAAACCAAAAAAAATGATTTAAAATTTTATAAATTAAATTAAATTATCTTTCATATATTTTTCTATATTTAAACTGAAGAAGAATGACAGGACGTCTATTCCGTCATTCCTCGCCATCTTGTCATATAACTCGCGTTGTAAACAATACAGATATATATATATATAATTTTCTAAATTAATATCTAAATTTACTCATTTTTAATTGTTATTATTAATATATAATTACTCGAAAAATATTTTAAAACAAATTTGACAAAACACACGCGACACGACGCGACGCGATACCGCAACGATTCGCGTACCTATCAAATATGGCGACGAAAGACAAAGTTGATCATGTGTGTGAGTATGATACTTTTATTTTTTAACTGTGATAATAACTCACCCTTGCAAGAGTCTAGCATAATATAAGTTTTAGATATTATATACACGTTCACATATTTGATAAGTATCAAAATATTATTATATATATAATAAATTATAGGTTATATAGTTGTAGATAAGAGTAAACATTAACACCCTGGATAATTTTCATAATATTTATAAAACAAAAACTATACAGGTTTTAAAACTGTTTATATAAATAATAAATTTAACCTGATTTTATCTCCTTATTTTTTTGTCAGTTATTCGATATTTATTTATAAAAGTAAACGTCCTTCGAAATTTATAACATTTAATCACAGTAAAATTATTGAAAATATCATTACTCATACCTTAATATTAACTTAAATTATTATAATTAAATTTTTCGCAATTAATAATAAATTATAATATGTAAATATATAATTATTTATTTAATAAATATACCTTAAAATTATTATTATTTTTAAATATGACAAATCTGTTGATTCTAAATGAATGTAACTGTATTAAATTAATGATTTTTTTTATGAATTTAAACTGTAAAAAAATCTCTTTAATTTAAAATATAATATACAAGTGTACCTTAGTAAATAAATGATTAATTAGTTGTAATTATATTGTACACTATTAAAGAATTTTGTGCTATAAGTGGTACTTGTACTGTACATCCAGTTTATGTGACTCACCACTTTATACACGATTTATATAAGAAAAAATCTAAATAATTTATATTTTCAGAATATATTTAGCTTATAAACACTCATATAAGTGTATAAAATTACATATTAACTGATTAAAATAAACTTGACAAGAGCTATTCAGGTATACTCATCACCACACATTCTAAAGTTTTCTTCAGTTCATAAGTAATTTACACTGTAAAGCATTATATAATTTATATATTAGAACATATTTAGCTTATATAAACATGTAAAATTATATATTTAACTATATTTAAATGGTTAAAATCGATGAACTTTTGAGTCACGTCGTAATAATCGCTGCTCTTTCCTTGTTTCCTGAGTGTTAAATATCTACGAAACGTGTTATTTTTATATACATTATATACATATTAAGTTCGAAATCTCGCGT
>NW_019387539.1:2201-12040 GCF_000671375.1 Centruroides sculpturatus | reverse complement strand
AAAAAAATTAAGCTAGGAGCCAATATACAAACTCAAATGTGATTACAAAATAATTCAATTTTTAAATCAAGATTATAAGATTTAAGATTTATTGAAATGCTTGTATTTTATACTATTCAACAATTTCTGTTCATCGTCATTACATACTTTTAACGGCTACTTGCTTTCTATTTTAATTCGGCAGTTATTACTATAATTACATGAAATTTACCATGAATAATGTTAGTTAAATAATTAAAAGAAAACAAAACTTTATTGCAATTCATTAACTAAATAAAATGAAAAAATATTAAAGTTACTTGAAAGTGAGAAAAGTTTCTACTGAAATTACTTTTCAATCTCAAAGTAATTAGGTAGTATCACAGAAATTACGTTGGTTTCACGATATCATATATCAGATCGGAATAAACAATAAGTGTGCTCGAATGCAATTCTTAAAATATTTGATATAGTGTAGAAAAGCATATAATTAAAAATAACTTTTGTGTCTATGCCAGTAATTAATTATAGATAATTATAAAATAAAACGAACAAATAACAGAGTATCGATTGCTTTCTACATTTAAAAAGTTATAATGATTAGATCATAACTATGAAACAAATTATTATAAAATCTTAACGTACTTTGTGAATTAACTAATTATGATCGCTTTTTTCGTGCCTACTCCTCATTTTACATCTTAATTGTGACTTTCGATATAAATTACAAGTTGAAAACTACAAAATTTAACCTCTGCATTCCATTAAATAGGTAGTATTGTAAAAATACTGTACTGATATATATCAGTACAGTANTATAAACCAGAGCCGTAACTAGGCTATGGCCAATGTGGCCCCCGCCATAGGCGCCAACGAGAAGGTTTCGGAATAATATGTATTCGAAATTAATAACACAAAAAAATATTTATATTTATATAATATTTAAATGTCATTCGATAATTTTTTATAATAGCATTTTTTTAGAATCAAATTATTATTTTTTTAATAATAAAAATTAAAAAGGCGCCATTTTTATTCTTGGCCATGGGCGTCCAAAATCCTAGTTACGGCTCTGATATAGACTATTTATAATGACTATGCATTACAATTTCTATTTTTATTTCTATTTCTTTATTAATAGAATAAACTTATTTAAATTTGTAAAGCGTAAATGAAAAACAATTTGCATTTAAAATGTTTTTATTTATATACACATCCAAATTTGTAAAATGATTATTTAAAATGTTAAATTTACTTAATTAAAATCTACGATATTAATCTTTAATTCAGCATGGATAATTCTGCTATTATAAAACTCAAACAAACAAAATAAACTTACCCTTTCTATATAATAAGTTGCAATGAATCGTAAAACTGTTTTCAGCAAAACCATAGCAATAACAATTAAAAAAAAAATTATTATTCGTAGCGATAAAGAAAATACATTTCACAACAAACAGAAATGGTATGTCCCGATATTTTTCCAATATAGCTAAGTAAAAATAAACACAAAATAGATATAGAACAAAAATACATTTTGTATATTTATAGTGTTTACCTTTTTACTGTTTTCAATTTTGAAACTAAGTTTTATTTTGTAGAACTGATCTTAAATAGGTCAAAACAACAATTGACACATAAACAAACATATTACTATGTTAATAATTTAAACAGGTTTTATCTACAATCGAATGTCATAATAAATCACAATCATCTAGCAAGCATCCACTAATTATAGAATCCGTCCACTACGGCCAAAAATACAATAAATTTGTTCCTCACTTTAGTCTAAATAATTGACATCATTAGTCGTATCTAACAAGCAAGATTCGTATTTGAAGCTAAATATCTTCATAATAACACCAATGTAACCAAACTTGCTGCAGAAGGCCGACGAAATTATAGTCTTCTTGACAATCACAGACATAAAATGATTGAGACAGCGTAACACCGAACGTCAATTAGATATATTTTAGTTGCGGTATAGTCAAAAGATAACAGAGATATAAACTCCTACAGAATAAAAACAGAAACTATCAATAGATGAAGAAAATAAAGTTGAATTGGCTGGAAAACGAAAGTAGCTTTGTAACATGTACTAAGAATACTACATATTATCCAATATGTAAATTTTTCCTCAACATAAAATGTAAAATAAATGTTTAATTTATTTAATCATACCAGAATATTCCTTTAATTTTCAATCAAAACCTTTAAAACTTTCTAAGGCATAAATTATAAAATAAATATCATCCGCTAATTCATTAAGCTTTAAGATATACGAAAGTTAAGATTTTCTTTCTATTAATATCGTTTATCAGCGGATAACAGCTTTATCTCATAGTTAATGCGATGCGATGTGTTATCGTAAATATGAATGCAATATTAATGCTGTGCAATTGATAATAATAATCTGCTTTTATTTTACATTATAAAATAATAATAATTTTTTTTCTTAGTTTGGTTTTGGAATTTTAGTTCCGAACTAACAATGAAATATTTCATTTATTCAAGACAGAATATTTTAAAACTGAAAAACTCTGTCTTAAATATTTAAAACAGGAGGGAAAATGAATTAATAAAATTTAATGTAAATTAAGTGGATTTAGATGCGAAATAAATTTTAAATTTTAATTTAAAATTTTAATAATAAATACTAAATTTAATTAAAAAAGGAACCAAAATCTCAATTAATAGTTGATTTAATAATTCGTAACTTTCGTATAAATATCCAATTTTAAGAAAAACAAAATATGTTTCCTAATATACGGAAAAATTAACGCCTTTCAATATATAAAAAAGAGAAAGTGGTTGAAACTGTTCCAATTTATTTTGTATTGATTTTGGATCTTTCTATATTTCGATACGGAAACAAATTATAATAGGGAAAAACTACAAGAAGTTTCTCTGAAGGTTCGTACTAATGCACTTTGTTATGAAAAAAAAAAACAGTCAAAAATATTTTATCTCACATTTATTACATAGGTAGATTATTATTATTATTATTATTATTATTAAGTAAAGCATCATTAAATCTCATTCTCAATCAAATATTGTTATATGCATAGGAAAAAAATATCAAAATTTTCTATTCTATAAAGCCTGAAATTTAGTTCGCGTCGTTGAAGATCAATAACAATAGAAAACATAATATGTCGTTTTGGCACGATAGCGCTTCAAAGTAAAAATGTGAACCGAATTCAACGAATTATCAAATGAAACTGAGAAATAAAAAATAAATATAAAATCAATTTATTATGTCCAAAATTAAACTTAGGCCTTATTATTATTACTTATTAATTATTATATTTAATTAAATAAAAATAATTTGTACATCTATTTGTACAGTTTATATTTATATAACTGTGCATTATACGTTAGAATAAAAATAGAGCATTATAATTATTCTCACAGTTGCCTCAAGATTTATAACTTTGAAAGTACAATCTTCATATAAAACTTTGTTATATAAAAAGAGAAAACTTTTTAATCAATTTATGTATTAAATTGATTAAAAAGTTTCATAATTTTCATATTCTTCTTTATAATAAAAATTTAATACCCTAAAACGAATGAAAAAGAGGTCTACTCCATTTTTTGATGTAAGTGACTCTGCTAATGTTAGAACAAAAGCTAGAGCCTTATTCATAAATTAAATTTATCATTTATATGATTTAGTATCATCTGGAAAATAGAATATAAATAAATAAAATTCTTCAAGCTCAAAATCTCAACTAACTTGCTACTTTGCAAAAGTGAAAAGATTGAATAATCTTTAACTGAGATGAGAAATGATCCAGAATATTTTCAATTTATTTCAATGACATTCAGATAATATCTATTGGAAATGATGTATGGATTTGACTAACGTTAAAAAGCAAAAACGTTTACTTATATTAATGATGTACTGGATACTCAGCAATAGTTTGATATAAAATAAATTAATTACCAAATAATTAATTAGCACATTTAGATACGGCCAGCTGCAATTAGATCCATTATAGGAGGAACTAACTCGCAATGGAATCTGCCAGTAAGGATATAATAGAGACGACAGAGAAAAATAACTTTATTTTATTCGTGATTACAGACATTAACCATAATTTGACTAGGAGAATATTATGATTATAATAGGAAAAGTATTGAAATTGGGATTAAACGGTTAAGGCAAACGGGAGTGCAAAACTGTTATGCCAAGGGAGGAGTATATCTCCAGAGGACGTTCTATGGGAAATTGGCCTCAATTAACACGCGACGAAAATCTAAAAAATTCCATACTCCAACATGTTTGTGAAGCGCGAACTCGCGACTAGCTACCACTGTTCACTAGTTTTATGCTGAAATTAAGAATAATTCTCACATCGTCCCTTCCAAATGTTTATGTATGAGTTATGAAGTCGGATTTTTGAGTCTTGGCATATTCCTAACGGCAATATTATATAAAAACACAACAGAATGGTTTTATTAATAAAAGGATTGATCATCATGAATTCTAGACTTTATAAATTATTTAATATTTTGAATAGCTGCTCGTGTAAAATATGCCTTTTAGAAACTAACACAAATAGGAAATGGCATTCAATGTCTTGATTCATTCATGATTTTACACATTAAACAAGAATTTATTTTGCCTTTTAAAATTCCTCAAATACATTTTAATTAAGTCGATGCCACCTGGGCTCTTTTCAATAAAAATTACAAGCTATTAGTTACAAGCTACAAAACTTAGAGGCCAATAATGATTTCAAACTCTATAAAATTAACGTTATTTTTAGTAACAGGAAATAAAATCTTTAAGACTACTTTTTATTAATGAAGAAATGAACATTCTACGTATTTCATCTATTCAAAAGACAAAAAAGGTCCCCTAAGAGGCTCCACTCCCGAGCTCCATGTAAGCTCTCGAAGGTCCTCCTTATAAGCTGAAACTCCAACAAGAAGTGTCGTAACATATTTAAGTCGCGTGTTTAATACAAGCTACAAATCGTAAAATAATAACGGTCGCATAAATATTAAACGTTTACATGTTACAAGCTGCTAGGGCGAATTATTAATTAGGTTACAAGTTGTAAAATATCTATTGTATAAAGCCAATTTACCTAACTTGTAAGAGCAACGCTACAAGCAACAATACTATATAGGTCATCAATCAATCTAAGAAAATTCTTAGATTGGTTGAAAAAATTCTTGGAAAATTCTTAGTTGGCGAAATCCAGTCTTTATGAATAATCAAAGATTGCATAAAAATGATACCTAGCAATGAACATGCATTTTAATTATAAAAACTAAATTTTTCGACTGTTAAAACTTTCAGATTCGAATCATTTATTACATCAATTTGTTTATAATTAAGTAATATTTATTCTTTTAATAAACCAATTCGAATTTATTTCCACATTTCGTCTTTTTTTTTCATAACTGTTCATCAAAGCTATCTTCATCGGTGTCATCACTAAAGTGAATCATTATACTACCAAATCAAATAAATTAAAAGCGAGAATTCGATAAGAATGAAACTTATAATCAAATTGAGTCAAAAAAATTTTGGTAGAAATTTTTATTAAATCTACGAGTGCAGCGCTTGTAGACAAGCTTTCATTGTCTACAAGCAATTGTGTATTTCATATACAAGTATTACTTGTACACAAGCAAAATTTTTTGTATATTTGGTAATAAACTGCTTATAATACAAGAATTTACTTTAAGAAGTTACTTGTATCTTGTAAAACAGATTTTATGCAATGGATTTTTCTTAAACTTGTAGCTTGTTACTGATTATAAGTAACTTTTATCCAACAAAATTTCTTTAAGACTAATAGCTTGTAAAAAAACTTGTAGCTTTTAACTGGTTACAAAACATTTTATTTCACATATTTTGCTTATAATGTGTAACAACTACAAACATTGTATAAAATAAGGCCTTGGTAAGCGACAATTCACTAAGAAAGAAAATAAAATAAAAACTTAATGTGTTTTGATCAATTTGTTTGGCTCATTATCTAGTTAACGAGAACAATCGTAAAAATCGAATTTGCCCAGTTATCACTGGAGCAAAACTTGGTATTTTATATTATTTTAAAATGAATAAGAACGAAACTTAAAAAATCCAGATAGACCTACGAGTTGCATAACTTTCCCGGCAAAAGAATTTAAAATGTGTGGCGCCATCTGTTACTATATTTTATTTTAAAACTTTTATATTATTAATCATTATAAAATGTCTAGATTTTGAAGGTGGAGATAAGTTTTATAAAAGTTGTAACATCTAATATGGAATAAAATCTTCATTAAGTCCAACCCACTCGAGATATAATAGCTGACCCAGTCTATCTCCAACTCCGACCTTTAACTACCAAAATTTAATAGCATCAATCCCCTAATATACAGACATTCCTGCAAAATTTCCAAAATTTTCGATAAAAAAACACAGGAATCATTAAGATTCAAGGCTTAATAAATCCTGTAAAGCTGAACAAAATTGTGCTTACTCCACACAAAAATATCCATACATACAGGAAAAAACCCAATTTTTTTTTTATTTCTCTACGCTTTAAAGACCCCGAGTCCAAAAATGTAAAATTCTTGTTGGGTCTTTTTGCCGATCGCCATACTTTCTCTTTGCTGTATATAGCAACTAGGAAAGTAAAAACTATAGCGGCTAATTTAAAACGGCTATTTTATACGGTTTCTATATTAATTTTGTTCAAAATAAATTAATAATCTCATTCATGATTATATTAGTTTGTATTGATGAAACTGTAGTGAAAACTTTTCCTTCTACAATTTTAAATTTTTAACGAACGATTTTATTTAGTAACCCGACGATTTGAAAAACATTAGGAATAAAATAAATACATGACCAATAGGGGAGGGGAAATAATTAAGCTACGTTTAATTCTAAGAGATGCTTGTGAGATATATTCAATTTTTTCTGTCTTTCCATTACAATATTAGATTACAATTTCTTTAACTGTAATGCAAGTATTTCGATATATGAGTTATTTGGATAGACTATGTACTGTACCTGTATGTACGATTAAAGATTATTAAATTCTAACATTAAACGAATATTAATATTTAGTTAAAAATAAAAAAAATTATCGGAAAGTGTTCTTTATCACATCTGAAAATTATAATAAACAATTATGCATATTATTCTAAATATTAGAAACAGTAATGGTAATTTGCATGTTTTAAATTGATGTTAAATATATATTAAAGTAAGTCAGAACTGAATGACTAGTTCGTTGATATTTTTCTGAGTATCACTTTAAATCATTTTTGTAATCCATATATATAGACCAGAGCCGTAACTAGGCTATGGCCAATGTGGCCCCCGCCATAGGCGCCAACGAGAAGGTTTCGGAATAATATGTATTCGAAATTAATAACACAAAAAAATATTTATATTTATATAATATTTAAATGTCATTCGATAATTTTTTATAATAGCATTTTTTTAGAATCAAATTATTATTTTTTTAATAATAAAAATTAAAAAGGCGCCATTTTTATTCTTGGCCATGGGCGTCCAAAATCCTAGTTACGGCTCTGATATAGACTATTTATAATGACTATGCATTACAATTTCTATTTTTATTTCTATTTCTTTATTAATAGAATAAACTTATTTAAATTTGTAAAGCGTAAATGAAAAACAATTTGCATTTAAAATGTTTTTATTTATATACACATCCAAATTTGTAAAATGATTATTTAAAATGTTAAATTTACTTAATTAAAATCTACGATATTAATCTTTAATTCAGCATGGATAATTCTGCTATTATAAAACTCAAACAAACAAAATAAACTTACCCTTTCTATATAATAAGTTGCAATGAATCGTAAAACTGTTTTCAGCAAAACCATAGCAATAACAATTAAAAAAAAATTATTATTCGTAGCGATAAAGAAAATACATTTCACAACAAACAGAAATGGTATGTCCCGATATTTTTCCAATATAGCTAAGTAAAAATAAACACAAAATAGATATAGAACAAAAATACATTTTGTATATTTATAGTGTTTACCTTTTTACTGTTTTCAATTTTGAAACTAAGTTTTATTTTGTAGAACTGATCTTAAATAGGTCAAAACAACAATTGACACATAAACAAACATATTACTATGTTAATAATTTAAACAGGTTTTATCTACAATCGAATGTCATAATAAATCACAATCATCTAGCAAGCATCCACTAATTATAGAATCCGTCCACTACGGCCAAAAATACAATAAATTTGTTCCTCACTTTAGTCTAAATAATTGACATCATTAGTCGTATCTAACAAGCAAGATTCGTATTTGAAGCTAAATATCTTCATAATAACACCAATGTAACCAAACTTGCTGCAGAAGGCCGACGAAATTATAGTCTTCTTGACAATCACAGACATAAAATGATTGAGACAGCGTAACACCGAACGTCAATTAGATATATTTTAGTTGCGGTATAGTCAAAAGATAACAGAGATATAAACTCCTACAGAATAAAAACAGAAACTATCAATAGATGAAGAAAATAAAGTTGAATTGGCTGGAAAACGAAAGTAGCTTTGTATAAGCTTTGTACTCGTTTATACATAGCTTTGTAAACTATGTATAAACGAGTAATCAGAAGGATAAATTAAATTATAGATGATTACTATTAATAATTATTTCTTTAACTATCTGCCTTTTTAATTTAAAATAAATTATTACTGGTGAAACATGGTGAAAAGAAAATATTTAAAAAACGATCAACTTACAGTAAATGTGTTTCAAGTCTTTAATAGATATTTAATGAAAAATATTATGTGACATAATTAAAACAAGTAAGCTCTGCTTTCATTTCCTACAGCGAAATTTCGCTGAAGCATATGAAAACAGTTTATGTGTATCTTTTCCGTAAATATAAGTTATTTGTGGGAAATTTTTGTCGGCATGCTTTTTACTGAATACGAGGGCTGTTCAAAAAGTATCGGACCTTTGGTCGGCAAAAATACATTTATTGATTTTGAGGTATAAAACCCTAATCCCCTTCAAAGTAGTCTCCTTGGTAGCGTATACACTTCTCCCAGCGTTCCTGCCATTGCTGGAAACACTGCTGGAACGCATCTTTTGGAATGGCCATCAGCCGGTCCGTCGCATTCCGCACGATGTCTTCTCTCGACTAAAATCGGGTTCCTTTTAGGGTTGCCACCTCAGAACTTAGTCTCGCCCGGAGACGATGATTTAAGAAACAGAAAAAACCCATATGCCTACATATACAGTTTTTTTATTTATACAAATCCCATAAAAACAATTAAGTGTTAATCGTGCGTCATTAAAGGTTGATTAAAATCACGATAAAATTTTTTCGCGCGGGTAAAAATTATATATATATATATATTTTTTTTGAGGGTCCAACAGACCCTCAAAAAAAATGTTATGTAAATGTTTGTTATGTAATGCTATTTAATCTGTTCAAGTTTAACTCTAACTATAGGCCTATACTATAACTTATCATTAATCATCAACCAACATGAACACTGATTATCAAACTATCAGCTATGTACGCTATATCATTTCACTCTTAATTAATTAATAGACATCTCTTGACAGAACAGTCACAAGAAAGAGTACATCTACAGAGCATGCAGCAGCACTGCGCCTATGCCAGTTATAGACGTTATGTCTTTAAGCCAACGACTACCACACTAGTAATTCGGTACACGGGGGAAGAAATATATGCGACGGTTTGCATATAATTTTGTACATATTCATTTCAACTTGCACAATCCGGAGAAATATTAATTAACCCCGGAGCCCGGAGATAACTCACTCAATCCCGGAGTCTCTGGGTCAAACCCGGACAGGTGGCAACCCTAATC
>NW_019387539.1:0-1955 GCF_000671375.1 Centruroides sculpturatus | reverse complement strand
AGCTGCCAAGTTTTGATCGACCACAGATCCGGTCGTTTGCGTCGCACAGCATCGGAAAGACGACGAAGGACCTCCTGGTAGTACTCCTTTGCGATGGTTTGGCCTTGTGGTGCGTACTCACGATACACCACCCCACGAGAGTCGAAAAACTGTCAACATGACCTTGATATTGCTGCGTTTTGGCCTCGAGGATCGTCCCCGAAAGCCTGCTGAATCTTGCGAATGGTTTACGCTTGGGTATCGCCAAGGCAAATTTGGTAAAGCCAAGGCACCATTTGGCAAAATTTGATGTAATATCGCTGCTCACGTTGTTGAGTCATTTTCCAACTTAGTGGAATCCGACGAGAGCTCACTATATGTCCTCACTCATAGACCGACTGCCAACGAGTGAGGCTTCCTGCAGGCGGGAAAAAATTCAGAGCTCTGCATGACTGTCCCCTCCACAACTCCACCGAAAGAGGCCTCCCGCGCATCATTGGTTTGCGCGAAAAAAATAAAAGTCCGATACTTTTTGAACAGACCTCGTATATTCAATAATTAGAAATTGGAAAAAAACTTCTACAAATTCTAACCTAAATTATTAAAAGAACAAGAATATTGAAGAGTTAATGATTTGTGAAATAATTCATCACTATGTATTTAGAAAAAAACTTCGACCACTAGCTGTCTCAAGAGTAATATGGCGTCGGTCCAATGAAATGAATCCATAATAGAAAAATAACATGAAAATAATGGAAAAGTCAGAAATATAATCTTGTCTGACTGAAACGTGTTGGTAAAGTCAAATATGAGAAGCATAATCTCGGCAGTTTGAAAATTCGATCTGGCTATTGCGTTACTAATAAATAGCTAGATCCGAATTTTCAAACGTTAGCAGACTATCTCCGACATTAGTCAGAAATCGTAGTATTTATTCAGTCATAATTCAGTTATCTTGAGTCTACGACATAAAGATGGAAGGCAACATTGACAGTGTATCTAAATGTCCAAATCTGCTGTCGCTGCAAATAAAAACAATAAATTGAACAACTTCATCTAAATTTATATGATGATAATAAGTTATTAGCATTTCATCATCGTCATCGTCAACCACTGTTAGTGAAACACAAACAATTTTCGGCAATAAATAATGAGCTTCCGCCATTACTAGAAAAACACGTTTGGAAAATCAAAACAAATTATCACACATATATATATCCTAGTAGAGTTGACATCAACAAAGTTTCTTTTCATGTCATTCAGTCAGATTTGACAGATCAGATTCAGATAGATCTGACTTTTCGAATAAAAAGAGTGGGCAAGAGCGCACAGGTTTGCTATAACTCTGTAGGCCTATTACACAAAAACATTATTATAAAAACAGGCTTCTTAATCATTCTAAATTAAAAATAAACCATTAAAACAAGCAGGGAAGAGTGCGCAGTCAACAAAGATTACAGTGGAACTGTCCTGTTTCTTTAAAAAAAGTGGCTTGTTCATGCTACCATAAAAAGCAATTTGAACATTGAATCCAGTCTTCAGTGGATGGATTTACATAAGGCTTATTACATACAGGGAAGAAAAAGTCTTAATTGAAGGTAGATTGTTGGGTAGGAATAGTTTCACATCGTAACTGTTTCGCAGTTTCTTTTTCTATAGCATAAATTACATTTTTATGTATAAAATTCATTAAAAATTAAGGCTGATGTCTGGATAAAAACTTTTCATTTATAGCTTTTGTCAAATTTTACATTCAAATTTTGGTTTAAAATTCTTTCAACTTTTTGATTTAAAATAGTACTGAAACGTTAGCAACTGACATTAAACAGGTTTCACTTAAACTAAAAATAAATACAGTAGAACCTCAATTATCCGCCCCCCGATCAACCGACCCCTCGGTTAACCGACCGTCCTAGTCGGCAAATTTCAAATGTCCGCTAGTGATGTGGCGCTACAATATTTGGCTATGTCTTGGC
>NW_019387538.1:7159-10516 GCF_000671375.1 Centruroides sculpturatus | reverse complement strand
TATTAATTCTTTACTTAAGCTTGTAAATTCCATCTTTAATAGAACAAATTAATTGTTTTGAATGTTTTATTCGGAATACTAATTTCCGTATTATCTTCAATGGCAGAGAATTATCATGATGAAACATTTTCAACTGAATAGATTTATATTCTGATGTAATTACAGAATTATTTTAAAATAACTTGGCATTGTTAAAATATGTCTCAAAAGAAGATTAAGAATGTCGCTTTGTATTTTAAAAGTAAAATATTTTCAAATTAAATTTAATATTTATGCCAAATTAATTTTACATATATAAATAAAAACTAATTAANTTTGATACGCTGTCGCCAGCACACTGTTTTTCAGTTATCCAAAGTAAAAGCAATTTCTCAACATGATCTAATGTCTTCGATATATGTTTAGAAATTGATTTAACCCCTTTCGCAACGTTAGCAAATTTAATAATGTCTTTATTTTTCACGATCGTCGGTATCGTCATTCTCGGAATACGGTATGCAACAGTTAAATCTCGAATATGCGTGAAACCTTCATATTTCTCAACAATCTCTTTTTTTTTCAGTTTCATTGTGATTTTAGTCATTTTTTTATTTTTCTGTTGCGTTTTTGCAATTCATGATTAATAAAAATAATAACATTTTACTTACAAATTAAAATAAAAAGAAATTTAACAAAGTTATAAACTGTGGCACCGCGAACATCTACTCTGGTCTCATACACTGATAGCGCTACTTGTTCNAATTAGTAAATAATTATTGTTTAAGATCCTTATCATTCATACAATTATTGTAAGAGAATAATCTTATATATTCAGTATCTTAATGCAACATTTATCATATTACTTGTAATATTAGTAAAAACTGAAGTACATTTTATAAAAAAAAAGTTACTATTACCTTAATATTCCTTCTTTAGTTATTTCTCTCACACCTAATAGATCAAGTTGCTCTAAATATTTCAAGTGATTTGCAATAGTTACCAGATCAAAATCAGACACTGTACTGTAAATAAATATAATTTCTTTGAAATTAGTTAAATTTATAATAAGAAAAATATTTTAATACCATTTTAAAGTTATTGCTTTTACCGTATTGTCGTAAGAATCACTCTCTTCAATTCGGTGCATTTATGAAACAGATCTCTCAAACAGCCTGAACTTGCATCTATTGAATTACTAAAATAAAAATATTTAAAAATGCAATATATCATCTTATAATTTAAATTTATTAATCTTTTGATTTAATCTACTAATGCCACAAATGCAAATAGTAATTGTTTTTTCTTAATTCCTTAACAATAATTTTTTTTCAAATGTTATAAAATCATTACATCTATTTTTTTTATGTAATAACAGACAATAATAACATATAACTCAATGCTAAACTGCTCTATCCTACGTTAAATCAGTAGTTATAGATTACATTGTAACATTAATAATTTGACAAATTAGCAACAACAATTGATACACATTATAGATGTATAGAATAACATAATGCACTGTATTTGCTACATATATTATATATAATTTATTATCAGCAAGTAGTTGTTCTCAATTTCAACAAAAAACTGTTTGTAGTTTATAAATTTAATTTTATTTTCATTTCAATTTATAAAAAGTAAATGAAAAACTGGGACTGTTATTATATTTGATATTAAATCATAATTGTTAATGTCATATAAAATGTAAAATATTACATAACAATAATATTTTTAAAACAAATTTAATGAATTATTAATATTTATCTTCTGTCTATTATTCTTAAAAATATATTAATAATTTTATAATTTTATATTAATTGATTACTAATATAATTTATTAATTTTATATTAATAATCAATTATTCTGAGTTATGTCAAATCTACAATCTATTCAATAATTAAACACATCATAAATATGCAGATCCATTTTTATGTAATTTATATATAAAATATCAAATTTTAATATCTAAGAAAACTTACATTTTATAGACAAACTCTATAATAATATTTATTTATTTTCTTCAAAAAATATTCTTTGAGAGGAATAACATAAACCTGTAATATTTTGAAGTTCAAATTCTGTTTGTATTTCTTCTGAAATTTTGAATCAAACTATGAAAAATTTAAAATTAAATTTTTCAAAGGCCAAGAAAATATAATTTATCTATAAAAATATCTATTTTTAATACATAAAATATATGTAACTCTATAGAAAATGGAAAAATAAATTTTGGAAGTGCTTTAGAAAGATAAATAATTTAAATTTTTATAAATTTAGTTTGATTATTTGACAAATAAATTTTCTAATGGACGAGGAGAAGAAAAAATTTTTATTAAACAACTTAGTGAATTGAAAAATACTAAAGCAGTGCCAGTCATACAAAAATTTACTTGTAATCACTCTTAATAATTCACTTTTAAATTACAATGATGAGTTAGAACTTTTCTTCTATTTGTGCTTTCTAAAACAATTTTATTTAACATAGAGGTATGAATTTTTAATATTTAAATTATGCAATTTCATGCTCACCAGAGATTATGTTAACCATTCACAATAGAAATTACAATATAAAAGTATCTATTTACATAGTTAATGAAGTCAAATTCTTGGGAGTAATATTTACTCCTAATCTTTCATTTGATAAACACTATAACAGATCAATAAATAAGGCTAACAATTTAATAAATAATTTAATCATACTATTTTGTAAGACCAAAATGAGGAATCTACAAATACATTTCCAACTCTTCAATACTATCATTATGAATTCGTTGGGTTATGTGTCGCCAATTTGGAGTTTAAGTAAATTCAACAATTTCGAAAAAGTACAAAACAGATTTATACATAGAATTTTTCAACTAGAACATAATACTCCAGGAAGCTCTCTAAGACTGGAATTGAATAGATATAAACTAAACACCATTTTAATGAAAAGATATATTAAATTTCTAATAAAAGTTATTGATGCAGGAGACCTAACTACGAACTTGCTGTATATATTATACCATAAATCGAGAAATAAAGATTTAAATAGAAATTGGATAATTCAAATAACGAAAATTCTAAACAAATATGGGTTCTCTATGGAACTTTTTATGGAACATACGACCAATAATGAACAACAAAGTAAACTATTAATTCAGAGAGTAATGGAAATATCTATTGTGCAAGATATCGAAGATATACAAAAACGAAAAAACCCATTCTGGTACAAAATAATTTTAAACTACCCAATGAATAATAATTATATGTTCACGAACCTGGCATTTAATGTCAAAAAATTCTTCATACAGCTCAGACTAAATAAAAATGGGATTATTTTCAATGATAAGTTCCTGGATTACTCTCAAACCATATGCCCAAGATGTAATAAATCA
>NW_019387538.1:0-525 GCF_000671375.1 Centruroides sculpturatus | reverse complement strand
TAGTCAGTTATAAATTTAGATTTAAAACAAAACTAGCAGATATTTTTAATTATAATTGAATAACAACTAGATTAATTAAAAAAATAATGGATAAATTCAGTATAAAACAGCAACTGCACATAGAGTTGTTCAAATTTTTCGTATTCGTGTTCGATCCAGCTGATTTACCTAAAGAAGAACCCAGAAGGGGTTAAGAAAACGTTCGTTTTGGAAGATTATACTCTGTACGCACCAGTTATAGGTTCAAGTAGATCATATTTTGGATAAATTCAGAAATGAAAAATAATTCCAGTCAAGTTATTATTAAAATGTTTTAATTTTTATTGAAGAAATTGATTAAAATCAAATACCTTAATATTCCAATAATAGAATGTTTATCAATGAGAGTTCTGTACAAATCTAAATGTCGAAGTTCGACCAATCTTGATATCTGCATAAATCCAAGTTGATCTAAACTTCTTTGTCTGCAGCTACAAATCTGAAATTCTATTTTAAGAAGTATTAGTATATTATAAAGTAATCAGA
>NW_019387537.1:1835-10351 GCF_000671375.1 Centruroides sculpturatus | reverse complement strand
GCTGCCAAATCCCGATGGTGCCGATACCAGTTAATGTCAAATGTCTCTTTTGTCGCATCACTAGTATATCTTAAAGGACGCGACAGGGTTATAAATTTTAAACGTTTCTCACTATAGCTGTAAAAATCTAAATATGTTAAACTTAACAGTCATTTGTTTTCTAACTAATTCGTTTTAGGACCAGGTGTCCACGGAAATTTCAAAAATTTACAACTTTTCAGCCACTCTCTTTTAACTGGAAAAATTTCTGTTTATATTACGTCTATTATTCTGAAGAAATCAGTCTCCACTGTAATCGGCTAGAGATTGGGTCGGTTAAGCTTTTAAGCAATAGTTCGGCTCTTTCGGCAGGGTTTTATTTATATCCCCCAATTCCCTAATCGCTTAATTATTTAACTACTTCTTAAGTAGAAATAAGTCAAAACCGGTTACTTTGTACTTGAATATTTGTATTCTCGGGAAGGAAGTGGTAAGACAAATTTTTATGAAAAACGGATACATAAATCGTAAATTTAAGGAAAATAAATTTTAGAGCTTTTTCCGTACCTCGTGCATATCTTTCATTCATTAAATTTAGTTGTAAATGATACTACCAAAGTAACAGTTAATTTTTTAACATTATACAAGAATTTTACACGTTTTCTTCTACATCCCTTAAAGATGGGATATACGAAATCGTAACATCACTGGTTTAACATTAAAATTCGTGAGTAATATAAAATTGGAGAGCGGAATAATAATATCAAATATTTTAATAAATTTTTTAAAATTTTTGCAACTATATAGAACTATCATAAAAACATAACTTAATCGATAGGAGTTTACTGATAAGTTATAAATCTACTCATGATTCGCGTAATCAGGCGAGGGCGGTCAAATATCTAGCAGGCGGGCGGCTAACAGACCAGAACCAATCTTGGATAGAATTGGATGCGTTATATGTGTCGCATTCACCAAAGGTCCTAGGCTTTCACCCGCTAAACCGGGTGAGGTTGGTGCTCTGTAAAGCGCGTGAGCAAATCTGGCTTTTAGGAAGCTGACGATACCGCACTTTTACTCCGCCACTAATATTTAAATGTTCAATACGATCTTACCTTTTTTTCACGTGTAGTATAGAAATTTGTAATAAGATATATAATGCGGTTAAAATAAAATATTAAATTTAATTAAATCAAAGTATGTTAAAATATGAAAATAATCCCGCAATATGTATTTAAATTTTAAAAAATACAAGGAAAGCGGCGCTTCCAGGGCTTCCAAGGATGGCATGCCACTGGATCACACGTGGGTCCAATTGGCAAGATCGCGCTTTTTTTGTCCTTTCTCTACTTAAAAGCCAATACCTTTGTTACGTATAACACATCTGGGAAAGTAAAACAAATATAGTGTCTGAATAATTCAAAAATAATCATGTGTGCACCGTATTCATTATTTACTTACAATTATTATTTTTTAGTACAGTATATGAATATAATATGTTTTTCTTTTATTTCCAGGGTTTCTCGATTGTTCGACACCGGAATAATTCAAGCCAAGACTAAAACAAAGTATAAAAATCAGAAAATAGAAAGTCAATTTGAAGCATTAAATTTATCAAACTTTTTAGGAGCCTTCTATCTTCTTGTGTCAGGATATTTCTTAGCAATTATTGTCTTTATTTTAGAATCACTTGTAGACAAGAAAGCTAGAGCTGTGCTTGATCAAGAAAAAAATGATATATTATCAAAAGGTTGTTGCCTACAGATACGTATATAAATAAGTATTGATATAATCTCATTCTATTTCGCTAAGTAGAAAATGGAACGTTTTTTGAGTATATTTTTCATTTATTACTTACATTTTTATTAACACGTAAATCACATTTATATACATCATTTTTACTGATAAGTAAAAATTTATGTTAATCTAAAAAATGACAAAAAGTATTCAGACCGATTAAATTTTTCTTTATGTATAAATAGTATAAAATAGTTATAAACGGATAGTAATTATTGTGTTGAAAATAACTCTCGTATCGTATTTTTTTTTTATATTCATTTCAGTCATTTTCTGCGAAGTGCAAAATTGTATAGTTTAATATCGTTTATACTGAATGTTAAAATTCACGTAAGGTTAAATAAATTTACGTGAAAATTTGTTATTTCGGTAATCACACTTCAGTACCGTTTAGCAGTGCTATCTCAGTTTATTCGAATTCTGGGACATAGATCGTGTATATCATTTTTCACATCTGTATTTTAATCAATCGTCTAGTGTTTTCAATGCACCTCTTGGATAAGTCATTTAATGGCGTCACTATGCAATGAGAATCGCAACACCGTTTTTGCCAAAATATGTTATTACTAGTCATTACTGTCTATCAAAACTGTCGGTGTCACTCACTTGTCAGTCTCAACTCTACATTCGTGGAGCGACGTCTCTTGTTACTACTGTACTTGCAAGTTTTGCTTGAATTTGATTATTTGGTGTAGGGGTAACATTTCAACGATGAGTTTTGAGCGACTATTTGTCTCTGCATACATTAACAATCTCTTTAACAATCTTAATTCTAAATTTAAATGATATGCCTGCATTATATATTTTTTTTCAAATTACAATTTTGACGTTTTACAAATCAATCTTAAAATTCTATCGATAGCTTTTAGGAAAGTAAATTTAAGAATTAATACTCGTAAAACTGTAGTGTTGTGTTTCTCTCTGAGTACATATCTGCCACTATCGCATTTTTGCATTTATAATGATGTTTAAAATTATGTAAGTTCGTATAGTAATTTTGGAGTAGTCTTTCACGATAAATTGACTACTAAAGGTGATGTAGAGAAAATCTCAAAATCTATCGCAATTTGCAGGGGAAATTAATTGCGGTGTTTTAAACCTATATTCTTAAAAACTGTACTAAGGTCGATTTTTTTTTAGAAATTTTCAGTCTTTAATACATTACTGCATATTAATCTGAACAATGTCAGACCCATCTTTATTAATTAAAGATATCAAGGAAATATACAAAGTGTATTTTCTTTTGAACAATTTTGCCATTTTCTGTACACGCAATGCCGATGTCGCAAGAGTGAAACAGTGACTATCTAATTTCTAAGAGTTTAGTATTTCGATCGAATTTTAATCTATAAATATTTTAATTTTCACATTCTAATCAATAAATAAATATAAATCAATCATATTATAAATATGGCGTAATATATAATTACTGGCTCAGGTTAAAGTTTCCTTCTAAAATATCTACATCATAATCATTTGTAAATACCTTTTATTATCGATTACCATTAAATCATTGATTTTTTTATCGCTTCATTCGTTATATCTTAACTATTGATCTTACCTTCGTCAAGATTTTACTAAATTTAAACATTTATGAAAATGCATTCTACATAATATATGATAATTCTTTCTTTATGTTATTTTGGTTATTTCGTTTTAAAAATATTATACTTTGTTTGTTATTTTATAGTATTTAATTGTACTTTTAGTAATATTATGTTACTCAAGGGTGGAAATATTTTTTCAATGATAGTTCCAATGATATGTAAAATAATTATTATACTCACTTTCCTACCTATCAATGTTATAGACATTGCAAATAACAATATTTAAATTCTTCAATTGATGTATGCTTGTATCTTATGATAATAAACATTCTATATATTTCAATCGAACATCTCGGAAATGTTTGTGTTTTTTTCAATGTTTACATTTTATTATATAATTAGCTGTTACCCGCGACTTCGCCCGTGGGGGTATTACCAGCAAACCCCATTTATATTCAGTATTTCAACAACCACAGTAATTGTTATATAACACCCACCACTGAGAATGAAGAGAATTGCTGCGAATCAAACGATCGTTCTATAATCGAACCAATATGCAATAACACATACGAATTTAAAAGGGTTCGAACATTTGGTTAAAGAATCGAAATATATAAAAATATTTATAACAATGTCTGAAATGATATCAATTTACTGCACTTAAGTTATTAAATCCGACACTAATGGAGATAATCACGACATTCTTTATCTTCCTGCCCCATGACCATTAATTTCCCTAGAACCCTAACCTAACAGTAAAATATCAATAATTTTTCGAAAAAAAGTATAGGAATTATTAAGATTCAAAGAGAGTGAACAAATCGTGCCCCAACACATTAACGTTCATACATACTAATGTTTCCCCAAGTTTTATTTTATTTCTAGACGTTTGAAAGTGTTTTAAGTTCACAAATATAGAAATCTGAAGAGAGTTATTTATTTATCGATCGTCACACTTTTCCTAAATTATACGTAACAGCCACAATAGTAAAAATTCGATTTCCATTTTCCTAACAACAGCAGTAATACACTTATTTTCAATAACTTATGTCGCACGCCATAGAATTAAAAATTATTGTTATGCATTATAGTAAATTAAGTTTAATTAAAATTATTGATTGCATTTAATTAAAGTTTCTGAATAATTTTCCGATTCAAACAATCAGTTATTTGAAAAATAAAATGCAAATAGGAAGGAAACTGAATGTCACTGGTAGGTTTAATGGATTTCAATTTGAAAAATAATTATATTTATCTAAAAATTGCTTCTGTCGTTTGTCTGGCTGTCTATCTGTCCTTCTTTTAGTTCATTAAGGCAGATAAACAGATGAAATCCAAAATTAGTTATAAAAATACTCGCGACAAGATGACCCTATTATTTATATAAAAAATTGCTTCTGTCGTTTGTCTGGCTGTCTATCTGTCCTTCTTTTAGTTTGGGAAGGCAGATAGACAGATAAAAGCCAAAATTAGTTATAAGAATACTCGCGACAGGATGACCCTATTAATTATATAAGTACATCCGCTGTATAACAAAAGTAACGTTATTTAAATTAAATAGATTATAAATATGATGTAAAATGTATATTGGCAATGTGACAGTAGCAACAAATAATTGTTCGTTAAAATATACTTTTGAGAAAAGAAAGTAATAGACAAAATGGGAATTGCTTACCTTAATTAAATCAGCTTCTTTAATTAAAATTAGTGTGTATTTGTGTGGGAATGTTTTAACTACTTTTTTATAAACTCTTTTTTTGAAAAATTTTTTAATTTTCAATTAATGAAAATATACGAAGTTAAAAATAATGGAAATAATAAAAATTAAATCTTATACAATAATCGAGATGGGTTGATAATAATAAGCGTAGAACCCAAACGGTTGTAAGTTGAAATTTAGTTCACATTTAGGGTACGTCATGAGACTAAGATGGGATTTTAAAAAAAAATTACTTTCACGGAGTGAGAGCGACCGTTAAGACTTACCCTGAAGGACTCATCTGCTACTATTCGCATTTTTCAACGGATTCTCGCTCTCTGGTGTTTAAAAACAAAACTATTCTATCTGGGTCGTTTGATTCAATCTTGTGTATTATCAGCAGTAAAGTTGACAAGCGATAAAAAAAAAAGCAAATGCTTACTGTTGGTTCCAAATTGCAATTTCAAAGCCTTACGCGAGCCTGATATAAGTTTTCTTATATTCCCACACGAAAAACGGGAAAAACAGATGATTATTCGGAAATTGATCGGTTACATTTATGAGCTCTGAATTCTGAAAGAGTGGATTAGACTGTTAAGAATTGACAGTTTCCCGATTGTGCAGCTTTACACGAACAAGTTATGCTGTCAATTTTAAAACATTTTGTTAAAGTTTAAAATGCCAGAAATTTTGTGTAGGACACAGGGCCGAATTTAAGCATTTCGAAGCCCTAAGCTGAACTCTGTAAGGCCCCTTACCAACTCTTCACAATTTTGGAAGTCAATCATAAAAAGAAAAGAATTAAATCAGACTATGACTCTGATTTAATACAGATATTGGAAGAAAAAGACGCGAGGTTTCATTAGTCTTCTGTTTTATAACTAAGTTTAATTAAATTTTTATACTCATTCCATTAAAAGTTTTTTTTAATTGGTTTCATCAATTTTTTAAATAAAGATCTTATGTTAACTCTTAGAAAAAAAATTAATGAAATACTACACAAAATAAACAGTGAAGTATATTTTGTTGGTTTGTAAAATAATGCTTATTACAAAATCTGACTTCAATTTTCTTTGTTTTAAAATGTTTGAGGTCCCTTTAAAGTCGAGGCTATTTACTTGTAAATCCGGCCCAGATGGAACAACGTCAAAGCTGGTGTTTTTTAACACAAAAAACACAAATATGTATAGAACGATCTCACTCATTTGTTTCGATACCACATAATGACGTGTCCCGCTAACAATAATTGTTCTCCTTCTATAAAATTTCTCGATAAACAGCTACAGGCAGCATATATCATTATATCGGACATTAATATATGATTAATTTTACATTACTAGTTAGAAGCGACCCAGATAAAGTAGCCAATTTGTAAAAATGCAGCGCCCTCTATAGTTCATTAAAAACGCGAATACTATTTTAGATGCAGTTTTTTGAGTATTTGCGAAAAACTAATATATTTTTAGAAGTATCTAAAAATTCTCAAATTAGTCTGAGAAAATCACGACCCTAACATCTGAGAAATTCTAAATCACGACCCTAACATCTTACAAATCGACCTTAAAATTCTATCTTTAGCTTTTAGTAAAGTAAGTTAAATTAAGAATAATATTCGTAAAACTGTAGTGACGTGTTTCTCTTTGTTTAAAATCTGCCACTTCCGCATTTTATCATTTAAATTATGTAACGTCGTTTAGTGATTTGGGAGTTGTTTTTGACAATACATTTCAAAGATGAACTATAAAAAATCGCAATATCTATCTCAATTCGCCGGGGAATTTAATGGCAGTGTTTTAAACGCATATCCTTAAAAAATGTACTAAGGTCGATTTGCTTTAGAAATTGCCAGTCTTTAATAAACTACTGCTTATTAATCTGGGCAATGTCAGTCCCTTCTTTATTAATCAAAGTTGTTAAGGAAATATACAAAGTACATTTTCTTTTAACGCTTTCTCTCAATACATAATGTATGATCTTTATTTCTTTTTATCATTTTCTTGATTTCTTTTTAAAATTAAACAAAGTTTATTATTTCTATTGTATTTCATTGTATTTTTGGGTAAATTATGTTATTTGGAGGTGAATTTTTTTTTTTCATTAATTGTTTCAATTATATATAAAGTAATTATTGTACTCACTTTCCTACATATCAATGTTATAGACATTGCAAATAACACTGTCAAAATTCTCTTCAATTGATGTATGCTTGTATCTTATAATAATAAACATTCTATAGGGCCTATATTTGAATCGAACATCTCCGAAATGTTTGTATTCTATTCAATGTTTACATTTTATTATATAATTTAAGGTCAACTAATGCTTGTACGCTCTGAATACGAAATGAAAACTTATATTGAACGACTGTTATTTTTGACATTGTCTCAAAACTGGCTGAATGCCAGTAGTAATTTATAGGACTGCAATTTTCAAATTAAAGTCTTAAAATTACCACTAGCACCCTTGTATCTTGCTGTCATTCCATTATATATTTCATTATATAGAATATATATTTCATTATATAGAAGATTATTTCATTATATAGAAGAAAGTCGTAGCCGGATTCGTAAATCTTTGGGCCGGATGTCCCGATGAACAACTATACGCAAACTTTTGTTGAAAACTGAAACTTACGAGATTACAACTGAAAAATTTTCTATGCAATGAAGTTAGTATTATAGAATCTAGTATTGACGTAAATTATACATTATGGTAGAAAAAAACTTCTCTATCTTAGAGGATTCTGGTTCGTGTCCTACTGCCTAAAATGAAACAGCATTTAGTCAATTTAGTCACATTTATTAAATTTCTTTAATCTTCGAATAACCATCTAAAATTATTTATCAGAAAATAAAACTTATTACAATTCCTAAAGATTATGCGCATCTCTGAATTCTGAAAGAGTGGATTAGACTGTTAAGAATTGGCAGTTTCCCGATTGTGCAGCTTTACACGAACAAGTTATGCTGTCAATTTTAAAACATTTTGTTAAAGTTTAAAATGCCAGAAATTTTGTGTAGGACACAGGGCCGAATTTAAGCATTTCGAAGCCCTAAGCTGAACTCTGTAAGGCCCCTTACCAACTCTTCACAATTTTGGAAGTCAATCATAAAAAGAAAAGAATTAAATCAGACTATGACTCTGATTTAATACAGATATTGGAAGAAAAAGACGCGAGGTTTCATTAGTCTTCTGTTTTATAACTAAGTTTAATTAAATTTTTATACTCATTCCATTAAAAGTTTTTTTTAATTGGTTTCATCAATTTTTTAAATAAAGATCTTATGTTAACTCTTAGAAAAAAAATTAATGAAATACTACACAAAATAAACAGTGAAGTATATTTTGTTGGTTTGTAAAAAAATGCTTATTACAAAATCTGACTTCAATTTTCTTTTTTTAAAAATGTTTGAGGTCCCTTGAAAGTTGAGGCTTTTTACTTGTAAATCCGGCCCTGATGGGACAATGTCAAAGCTGATGTTTTTTAACACAAA
>NW_019387537.1:0-1289 GCF_000671375.1 Centruroides sculpturatus | reverse complement strand
GTCAGCCATTTGTTAGGGGCTTGGACATTATGTTGAATACAAAATATTTTACACCAATCTGAATATAATAAGTTGTTCGTTTTGAATAACTACCATCATCTTACTTTCACTTCGAATTCAACTGTAGGATGAAAAATTATTTTATCGTAAAAAAGCAGTAACGATTACAAAAAATAAATTGTAAATATTGTTTAAATGTTTTGTATTAGTATTTTATTATTTTAGATAAGAATGGTTTATACAGTAGAGTGTCGATTAACCGAATCAATTGGAGACTGGGGTTGTTCGGAAAATCCATATTTCGGATAACCGATTATGTACGAAAAAATATATTAACCTATCTAATGTTGAAATTTTTCTCCGTTGCATGTCGCTTCGCGTTGAACTTTCGTCGATGTTAAGCGTAACGTAAACTTTTTTAAAATAATAATCGTGACTATTGTACCGTTAAAAATTATTTCTTTATTTTCTACAAACAAAATAAATATATTGAAAAATATAAAAACAAAAAAAAATTATACTTTAGAAGTTAATTTAGTATCAAAAACGTAAAATATTTGAGTAGCCCAAGACATAGCCAAAAATTACAGCGCCACAGCACTGGCGAAAATTTAAATTTGCCGACTGGAATTTTTTCGGATAATTGACTTTCGGATAATAGACGCTCTACTGTAATTGGTTAGGTATTTAGATTTAAAAATATACACTGTTTGCGATTATACTTAGAATTCTCATAAGACAACTAAGTTTTGTATGTTTCAATTATGAGGATTATCAATTATCTTACTCTGATTTAGAATTTTTTAAAAATGAACCGAAACATAAAAAAACTGTAACGTATTGCAATTTCTTACATGGCTTATATTCACCTTACAACAATAAAATGATTGTTGTCAATGGAATTCACCATAATAATTTAATATTTTTAAAACACGACTTTAGAAAGATAAAATTTTAAAAAGTATTGAAAATAGTTATAGATATTCTGTTCATTTTTGTATAAACATTATCAATAGCCTTTGATATCAATACAAAGATGTACAAATTGAATTGTATACACGATTTCAATGGCATTAATATTGTACACATATAAGCTCAGGGCCATGTATCGAAGGGCTGGGATAAAGGGGGACTTTTTCCCTCTCTTTAGCGGGTCCTTTTTGCTTTTTTTAACAAATGAAATAATATAATTCCTTATTAATAAAAACAAAATTAATTTATGGAGATATGAATTACAAAAGGGCCTCTAAAATTTCCTACACAGGGCCTTTGGACGGTCCTGTGCAGAA
>NW_019387536.1:7198-10287 GCF_000671375.1 Centruroides sculpturatus | reverse complement strand
AAAAAAATCCACCAAGGAGGGAAATATTGTAATTTCTAAAATGCATCTGGGTGAAATAAAGTTGTTGATTGGCTAGTATTTTTGGAGGATGTGGATGTGATAATTCTTGGAAAATAATGGTGTTTGAAGCAATTACATATTGAGAGAATAATCAATACGTTTTGACAATAATTACTTGAATTCTATAATTTTTTTTCTATAATACACTGATGTCTTAATATACCACAGACCTAGAATCCAATAAATTTAATCATGATGTAAGGCCTTTCTGCTATACATACAAACAACCCACATCACATGATGGCCATTATTTGTCAACTTACTGTTATCTTACTCAGACAGACCTATTTTGTTCTGGCTTTTTCTGTATGAAGACACTCAAAGATTAAATTGTGTTTACACAATGGCAAGCAAAACGTATACAACTGTGGGAAAAAGTCCTGTAACAAATGATCTTTTTGAGCCTCAGTACAGAAGCTCTCCTGCTTATGAATGTTCAACTTACAAACAATTTAACATATAAAATTTAAATTTCATGCAGATCCTGAGGGTCTCTTGCTGGTCGTGGGATGACATGCACCACCTTGCATACACTTGTGCAATGCTGGAAATATTTCTTTTTCCCCTGGAGAAATGTTTAAGTGGTCATCATGTATATATGTCCTTTGTAACTATCACTTATATTGATTTACAATTTATAGACTTATGTATCTGGTGCATTGCTTGTTGAGTTTAGTTTGAATAATCCATAAATTGAATTTGTAAATAATTATCACAGTGATGATATCAAAAGTAACAAAGCTAAAAATCTAGTAAAAAAAAATCCTGCTCATTTGCTCTCTCTCATATGTATTATATGTGATTTATACTATATTGTAAGCATGTATGTGTATAAAAGTGTGTGTATGTCTAAGTGCACGTTTCTGATTATATTTATACTATAAATATAATATTGGGGTATTAAATGTGTTGACTACATAGTTCATCTTTCCTCAACCTCTAAAAATATAAAATTTGGACATTTCTGTTATAGTGGTTAAAATTTTATGAGATTATCAAGCAAATATTTGAGAAATGATGTATGCAAACTCTAATACTGTTTCAGTTTCATTTCATGATAATTTAATGAGAAGAGAAAAGAGAATAACCACAATTTATCCTTTTTTTGTTTCTATTCCAATTTTTAAAAACTCAATACATAATTGGCTCAAACACCATTATTTTCTAGTCATGGAATTGGTTTTTGACCAATAAGAGGCAGGAGAGAAGGCATTTGCAGTGGGCATATTGGTAAATGAGTAGGAAAGCAATGAATGAAGGTAATGGCAGCAAGGACTGTGGATAATGAAGTATGGTTAACAAAAAGAAAAAAAACATAGAAAAAAATATTTTTAATATGAATGTAGTCAAAATTGTGGAAAAATTGTGAGAGAGCATCAAGAAAGTATTTGTGCCTTGTTTAACTTGTATAAAAAAAATCCACCAAGGAGGGAAATATTGTAATTTCTAAAATGCATCTGGGTGAAATAAAGTTGTTGATTGGCTAGTATTTTTGGAGGATGTGGATGTGATAATTCTTGGAAAATAATGGTGTTTGAAGCAATTACATATTGAGAGAATAATCAATACGTTTTGACAATAATTACTTGAATTCTATAATTTTTTTTCTATAATACACTGATGTCTTAATATACCACAGACCTAGAATCCAATAAATTTAATCATGATGTAAGGCCTTTCTGCTATACATACAAACAACCCACATCACATGATGGCCATTATTTGTCAACTTACTGTTATCTTACTCAGACAGACCTATTTTGTTCTGGCTTTTTCTGTATGAAGACACTCAAAGATTAAATTGTGTTTACACAATGGCAAGCAAAACGTATACAACTGTGGGAAAAAGTCCTGTAACAAATGATCTTTTTGAGCCTCAGTACAGAAGCTCTCCTGCTTATGAATGTTCAACTTACAAACAATTTAACATATAAAATTTAAATTTCATGCAGATCCTGAGGGTCTCTTGCTGGTCGTGGGATGACATGCACCACCTTGCATACACTTGTGCAATGCTGGAAATATTTCTTTTTCCCCTGGAGAAATGTTTAAGTGGTCATCATGTATATATGTCCTTTGTAACTATCACTTATATTGATTTACAATTTATAGACTTATGTATCTGGTGCATTGCTTGTTGAGTTTAGTTTGAATAATCCATAAATTGAATTTGTAAATAATTATCACAGTGATGATATCAAAAGTAACAAAGCTAATATTTTTACAAAAGGGATTTTTCAAAAAAAACATTTAAATTTTACATATTTTGTATGATTTAATGTTTATGTTATATCAATGTAAAATGTAAAATCTGTAGAATTCCTTGTTTTCTTAGAGAAAGAAGATAATATAGTTTGAGCAGATAATATTGATGCAATATATATACTACAGTTAATGATAAAATTGGTTTACAAGAAAGATGTTCATACAACTGATCAATAATTTGAATAAGTAACAAAATGTTTGAAATACATACATAAAAATTTTTACAAAGTAATGATTCACAGAATAAGAAAACACATGAAAGAAAGTCAATATAGATATAAAGTTTTTTCAAGCTGGAAAGAAATATATATTCAATATATGCTTTGTCATTTATCTGATGTTGCTTTTACTTTCCCAATTCTGTTTTATATAACAGAGGGGAAGTGTGGCAATCGGTCAAAAAAAATGGCCCCCTAATATTTTTACATGTTTGGAATCAGAAGGTCGTGAAACGTTGATAAATACAAAAACATTCAGGGGTTTTTTCCTTGTATGGATGTCAGTATTTGTGTGAGGGGCATGATTTTGTTCACCCTCTTTGAATCTTAATAACTCCTGTACACTTCATCAATAATTTCTGAAAATTTGCAGGGAGGTTTGTGTATTAGACGAATTGATAATGTTAAATTTTTATGGTTGAAGATCAACAGAATGGGGAGATAAAGTGTATTGTATATCTTATCTTAATTAATTAAGTAGGATTGGACTTAATGACGATTTTACTTGTTATTAGCATTTACAACTGAAAAAAATTTTCCTCTTGT
>NW_019387536.1:0-5417 GCF_000671375.1 Centruroides sculpturatus | reverse complement strand
AGATGTAATAATCATTGAGTATAACAAGAGAATACAAGAATACACAATAATATGATTTATATGTACTGGAAATGTCTAGTTAATCATCACTAATACTATTTCATAAATTTTCAAAATGGAATAATTAAATAAATTATTAAGTTGGGTAAGATTTTATCTGACAGAGATAACCAATATTGTTCTAGTAATAAAAATCTCAAAACAAACTATAGATTTAAGAGTACTGTAATCCTTAATACAATATTCTTGTCAACACTTTTCCATATAGTGTTACCTAAGACACCATCAGATAGTGGTCCTGTTTTAAAGTTCCACTTTGTTCACTGAAGGAATCTTATAATCTATATTTTATATAGATTTAGTACATACTTTTAGTTTGTTAAAATATATCATAGAACATTGATTACATGCCCAAGTATATGTCAGTGAATAACTATGTCAGTAATACATCTTATGTCATATAGGCATTTTTATTCTACCTTATTGTAGAGGAAATACACTCATTTTAAAAACTGTTTTAGAATATTCTTCCAAATCTTTTGACTTTGAGCAGATTTTATTTATGTCAGAGATCACTGACACAAAGCTAGGATTCTTCCAAAACTTGCCTGCTGTATTGTTGAATGACTTGCAAACTTACAAATAGGCAATGTTTTTCTTTGTGATACACTAGAAAAATTTTTTTAAAGAATACATTTTATACATTTCATGTAGCAATGAATAACCATTCTAAAAACTTTAATCCAAATGAAATCAATACAGATTTAAGTACAAAAGTCAGAAATTTATTTTATAAGAAACATTTTCTAATTTCCTTAGCATCGTTTTCATAGTTTAAAACCTACATTATTTGTTCTCAGCAAACAGTTTAATTATAATCGTGTATATAGTTAAAAATAGTAGTAAGTTGGGCTAGAAACACTGCATATAAAAAAATTTCTGATGCTTATTTCTAAGTTTTCTTTTTTCATTTTATTTATTCTATGAGGTATTATTTTTAAGTGTTTAAATTTAAAATATTACAAAATAAAGACTAAATACAAATAAAAATATTTAAATTTAAATTATTTTTATGTTCTTGGTCCTTAATGGTAACAAAAAGAAATAACTTAATATTTAAAGAAAAAGTAATAATATTCAAATTCTCATTAAATTGTTTTAAAATTGAACAGTAATGAATATTTTTATCATCTTGGAAAGAATGACAGTGTCTATCAGCTTAACAAATTTAGACTTCCTATTCCATAGTTCACAGAAGCATTTTTTGAAATAATGATATAAATATTGTCAAATATTGAGTGGGAGAAATTTGCAATCAAGTTCATAAGTGAAGAGATTATCAGCCAAAAGGTAATTAGGAAAAACTCTAGTTTAAACTGGAAGATAGTTGTAAAGATTTTGATTCCTATAATGACATTGAAGTAGACATGAATGGCAACATAGCCAAATTGGAAGATGCTGAATTGAGTTAACCATAAAAACAGTAATTATTTCAAATGTTATAGCCATAATCCATAAATACAGTCAATAAATAGTTTTAATAGTTCAGAAAATGTACAATTAAAGAATTCAAATTTACTACTCATCTCCTGTCGCAAGGTAATAAATCCTTCCCTCAAAAACCCAGATCTTCAAGTAAACCCAGGGGGGGGGGACACAGTTTAAAAATAAATTCTCTTGGATTTAATCAAAAAAATATGGTAATTTAGTTTAGTTTGATAGTAAATACAGATACACTCCATTTATTAAATAAGCATCAAGTTAAATATTTTTATCATCATAGAAAAACCATGACTTTCAATAAATTCAGAAAAAAGTTTACATTATACATTGATATCAAGTAAATAAATAGTTATATTGAAATTGTCATATATATCTGAATTTACATTATGCATAATGTTTTCATTCACTAACGATAATCAATAACTGACAAGTCTGATATAAAGTGAATTTACTAAAGTCTTATTTATTTTTCATAAATGCCTTTGAAGCTACTTCAGATGTTTTGGGTTGTTCTTGTTTGGCTACGTCTTTATTTACTAAATAATCTTGATTTGTTCAATAACCTTTAACATTGTAAGGTTATTGATAAAATCATCATTCAGTAAAGCAAGACAAAATGACAAATTTAATGTGTTTATACTTACTAAGTATCAAACTATAAACTAAATTAAAGTTTAAGTTAAATTAAAGATACAATTCTTTAATATAAAGAAATTGCTTTTAGCCCTTGGTATAATTAAATATCTACTAATGTGAGGTAGATAAGTGGTGTAATAAGTCCTTATTATCTACCTCACATTAGTAGATTTTTAATTAATTTGATACAATTCTTTACTTTTAACATTGTCAAAAAAGCTGGAAAGGGTTTCTGCATGACATTACTAGTAATCAAACAGGTTGATAAGGAGACCAGCAAGGAAATCCAACAACTTAAGTTATAATTTCTAAAAATTGGGGCAAAAAACGCAAAAGCCTTATTCTGTAAGTAGAAAGTGAATTTTTATAAAATTTTAAATGCCAATAATAAGTTACATTTTCATTAAGTCTGACCCCATTCAAGATATGACCTCCACCTCTCTCTGCACATCTCAACTTATATCACCTGCTTCAATGTCTCATACATAAAGAAATACGCCTGCCAAATTCCAAAATTTTTAGTCCATGGGATCCTGACAAAATAGGCCAGTGTACACATTCATACAGTACAAGAACTAAAATTAAAAAAATGGAAACTTCCCCCTTTTTTTTTATTAACAGAATTTGCAATCAGGACCTTAACAACCTAGAAGGTCAAAATTTGATCAATTACAATACTTTCTCTCCGTCACTTTAATAGCCAGAAAAACAACTTAAATTTAATTTAGTTTACAGTTTGATACTTAAGTAAGCACAGGCATGTTCAAATTGCTAGCCATATCAGTAAAACTTACAGCTCTAAATGAGGTAGTTGGGATGTTATTAGAGCTGTAGACCATGCCCATATGAGTAAGAAACGTCAAAGGAACCAATGGTTTTACATGTAACCCTTCTGAAATCTGCTTGTTAAACACACATGCTTCAAGAATCATGCAACATGACTCTAACCATACTCCACAAGTAGTCAACACAATGGCATTTCTTGTGTTTTACCAGCTTATAACTATCTCTAGTAAAGTGAAAAACCATCAAATTATAGCACTGTTTTGAGAAATAGTTCCAGATTTTTCACTTTTAAATTTTAACCTATTATTGAGGATCTTCAAAATTCCATACAGGCCAATTTCATGGGGTTATGTCATGAAGGTTTAGATATAGAGTGTCTCCTTGTTAAGCAGCTAAGTAAGCAAACCAATTCTTTCTTTCTGTCTAATTCATATGAAGATTTCAGCCATGTAAGCTATTTTCTCCAAGAAAGCGCCATCTAGTGGCTACTGAAAGCAGCCTGTTTGGCAAATGTATGTCTCTAGCACTGCTGTGTGCTTTCTGGAAGACGAGGCAGCGTGTGGTCAATATATTGGAGTAAGGTCATGTACTAAGGACAAATCGATGGTCAGTCGAGCTGAAGCAAACCAATAACGTAGATAATTTTGTATAAAAATGAACTACGTCATTGGCTTGCTTAGCTGCTCAACAAGGAAACACACCCATAGACCATCGGTTCCTTCCGACCTTTTCGCTCCTATAAATACAGCCCACAGCTCTGATAAGGTCCGAACTGCCTCATTCAAAGCTGCATTTTTACCTTTTTACCAACACAGAAACAACACAGCTTCTAATATTCTGCAAATTTAAAAAAACAATGAATTTAAGTTGTAAATTCAATTGGTACAAGTTACCTTTAGGTCATTTACTTATATATGAACCAAGTACCTAAAAGTAACCACCACTGTTCATGTCATATTAGAGAAATCTTAAAGAAATAAGTTAATTTTAACCTTTGTGAATTATTTTTGAGTATTTTATGAATGAATTTTTTTGTAATTTATTAAAAAATATTCTACTTGAACAAATTTAAATTTTAGAAAATAATATCCATTTTAAACAAAATACTTGATATTTAAAACATTAAAATGCTTCTAAAACCACTTATAAACGAAAAAATAATAAAATAATAATCAATTAAATCGTTTTTATTCGAATTTTCGTAAAAAAATATATAAACTCACAGAACAGACGATTCAGCTGTTTCCGCCATTTTGAAAATTTCATAAAACTTACAACGACGTCACTGATAAATTACTTAAATTTTTATATCGCGTTATAAAATTTATATATTAATAATTTATTTATTTTAATTAATATTTTTATTCGTTATTATAATTTAAATTTTATTATTAAAAAAATATATGGAAGAATCTATTTTTCACCAGAGGGTGTGAGGGTTTGTAATGTTTATGTAGCAGCTGATTTCGTTAATATAATTTATAGAAGGAAGTGTATAATAATTATTTAAAATTAAAGAAGGCGAACGGGTAAGATTTTTATTATTTTTATATCAGTCGAAGTATATTTTATATATTATAACGTTTTATTTGTGGATTTGGATTTAAAAATAGTAATAATTCATCGATTTCATGGTTAAACACGTGTAAATTTAGCATTTGAACATGTGTGAGTTACGTTTGTTATTGATTAGTAGGTGTATTTATGTGTATATATACGATTCTAACTATATTTTTAAAGTAAAATTATATAATTAATTGTATAATTTTGCTTTAATTAAGTAGTGTTTTATATTTATTACAATTAATAATTAAAAAGTGTTACCATTTTTAATTCAATTAGACATAAAAAAATGAGTACAAGTGTCTTAAAGATCATGTATACAGTTTATTACACATTTGCCTAGTGCCTGCAACTGTAGAGCTTGCATAGTTTTACTCTATAATCATTTTTAAGGCTTCTTATATTGTGAAAAACATTTAAAATAATAGTTTCCTTAAGTTCAGCATTTAAATTTGCCTTTTCATTAGTCATTGCACTTATAAATTCTCCTTCATTGGGCCCTTCCATATGTAGTACCTTAGACAATTACCTGTTTTACCTATGATTATAGTCATGAGAACCCTCAGATGGAACAAACAGGACACTTGCCTCTCCTGGATCAAATAAAAAATTTCACAAATTATAATTTGTAAAAGTGATTGAGATATGTAACCTTATATACCCTTGACCATGGGACTTTGTCTTTTTGTATTGATGCAATACTGTATTCTATTATCTACTTGTGAAAAAAACGCAAGAAATTAAATATTGCCTCCCCTAGAAAATTTTCTGTGTATGTCCATGATTAGAGTCATCATTATTATACATATATACAAACTTTATTACAGCAAACTTACATAAATAATTGCATATATTTGCTTTAATAAATTGATATTTTATATTTAATGAGTGTTGAAAAGAACAGTTATCTTGTTATTCTGATATAAGTT
>NW_019387535.1:0-11756 GCF_000671375.1 Centruroides sculpturatus | reverse complement strand
AAATTCTGTAAAAGATGTTTAAACGGTTTTAAAAGAAAAAGCACTTTAAACGACCATGAAAATTTTGTTCTAATCATAAATATCAAAAAGTATCCACTCCAAAAAGAGACAATGCAATTGTGAAATTTTATTCTCATGAAAAATCATTATTTCACCCAATCTGTATGTATGCAGATTTTGAGTCAATTTTGGAAAAGGATTTCTCTAATGTAACAGATGCTTAAGAAAGTTATAATAAATCGTTGAAATTCATAAACCTATATGTTATTCAATTATAATTATTGAAAACGAAGATAAAATAATATATGCTAATTTTTATTGTGGTGATAATGCTCTTAATAATTTCTTAATTGATATTTAAAACAAGTTGAATAATTTGTTAGATAAAATAAATCGCTACGTTGGAATTAATTTAAATACTGTTTCTAATAATACAAGACATTTATGTCATATTTTCGAAGAAAAATTTGATGATTATGATATCCATGTAATGGATCACGATCATTTAACAAATTTTTTTAGAGGGTGGGCTTATAATAAATGCAATTTAAATTATAGACTGAAAACGTTTGTTTCAATTATATTNGATGTAATGGATCACGATCATTTAACAAATTTTTTTAGAGGGTGGGCTTATAATAAATGCAATTTAAATTATAGACTGAAAACGTTTGTTTCAATTATATTACACAATTTTTCAAGTTATGATTCGCATTTAATTTTTAAAAATATACTTTCTAAATTATTTTCAAAAATTAGAATTATTTAAATATATTCAGAAAAATTTACATGTTCATTGGATTATTTTAAATTTATTGACATTTATCAGTTTTTAAATTCTTTTCTCTCTGTTTTAACAGACAATTTAAAAAAGCGAATTATAATTTTTTGATTTTTAATTTTTGTTTTGCAATAACAAATATAGAGAATTATTTTAAAAAATTTTTTTCCATATTCCTATTTTAAAAATGAACAAATATTAGATGAAAAACAGCTACCAAGCAAAACATGTTTTTATAACGAATTATCAGGAGAAAATATTACAGATAATGATTACAATCAAGCTCAATTAGTTTGAAAAAAGTTTCACTGTAAAACTTTCAAAGACTATTAAAATTATACCAATATGTTGATACTATATTATTAGCAAATATATTCCAAAATTTTAGAAAATTAAGTTTAACACATTATAATATAGATCCTGTATATTTTATAACAAGACCAGTTTTAACATGGAATTGCAGTTTAAAAATGTCAAAAATCCAATTAGAATTATTTAATGATCTCAATATGTACTTGTTTAGCAAAAATAAAATTAGAGGAGGAATGAGTTTGGTAAGGAAAAGATTTGCAAAAGCAAATAATCTATTAATACCTGAAACTTATGATAAAAATCAATCTCAATTATATTATATTATATCATATAAAAATAACATCGGATATATTTTAGAAGTAAATCTAAAATATCCAAAAAGTATTCACGATAGACATAATGATTTACCAATTGCTACTGACCATACTAATATTTCGTATGCTTTATTATCTAATTATCAAATAACAGTATTATGTATATTAAATTTAAAATATACTAATACTAATAAAAATTGGTTTCCACTTTTTTTGATAAAAAAAAGTTATGTAATTCATTATAGAAATGTAAACTTAGAGAGTACTAGCATTTTGTCAAAGTGCATGGCTTAAAAAATACATATTATTTAATAATAAAAAAAGACAAGAATCGACTAACAATTTTGACAAATCATTTTTTAAATTAATGAATAATAGTTTTTTCAGAAACACATGTCAAAATGTAAGAAAGCATATCAACGCATATAAAAGCATATAAAAAAGCATATAAAACCAGCTAAAACATTAAATCAATATTGCCGATATCTATCTAAACCACCTGTAGAACAATTTTAAATTTTAAACGATAATCTCGCAATTTTTAAAATGAAAAAACCTAATTTATGTTTAGACAAACCTTTATATACAGGTTTTTGTGTATTAGAATTAAGCAAATTACATATGTATGAAACATTTTATAAAATATTTAAAAACAGATATGGTGAAAACATACATTTATTATATACTGACACAGATACATTAACACTTCAAATTTATACAAATAATAATTATGAAGATTTTAAATCGTTTCCAGATATTTTTGATTATAGTAACTATATTAAAACTCACAAATTATATAATGAAATGAGCAAAAATAAATTAGGATATTTTAAAAATGAGACACTGTCAAAACCAATAATTGAGTTTTGTTCTTTAAACCAGACATGTACAGGTATACCTCGCCTTACGTCGGTAATTGGTTCCAGGAAAACGACTTAAGTCGAATTTACTTGTCTTTGAATCTACTTGTCACTAGGTTAAACTATAAATTACTATTCCCAGTTATGTTTTATTTATTAATGCATTTTTAATAATATATGGTTAATAAGAATCTATTTTAAGCTTACAAACAGTTTTGCTTTTAATATAGTACAGAAAAAAGTAATCTAAATTTACAAATGCATGTACTGTAAATACAGAACATAATTGTGTATATTTTAATATGATTTTATGTGCTTTAAACGCTTTTCTAGTGATATTACGACTTTAATATTTGTGGCGGACAGACGTAAAGTCGAATAAAATGACTTAAACTTGATTTTTATTTTTTCGTATACTTTTTTGACAAACAACGTATAATCGGGAACGACGTAACTCAAAACGACGTATGTCGCGGTATACCTGTATTCTTATATTTTTTATGAACTCAAGACTGGGAACGTTTTTTGGAGCAAGATTTTAGTCACCCAATTTCTGATTCAATTCTTGAATTTGATCATGAAAATGTTTTTCTTATTTTGGACGCTCCAATTTCATTATCTGAGTTAAAAATGTCAATTAGTAAACTTAAAAGGAAATCAGCTCCTGTCATTGACGGTATAAATAATGAATTTATTATATACTTCCCTGATGAGGTATGTTTAGAATTACTTATATTATTTAATAAAATTAAGGAAACAATGAAATTTCCTGTGCATTGGAAAAATGTGTTGTTGAAAATGATCTACACGAAAGGAGATAAATTAAACCCTCAGAATTATCGTCCAATTGCGTTGATTAATACTTTTAGAAAGCTATTTACTGGAATTTTGACAGATCGGTTGAGACAATGGATAATGGAATTCAATATTTTTTCTCAGTTTCAGGAAGCATTTGTTCAAGGAAGAGAAACTATGTATAATGTTTTGTTCTTAACGGGTTAATACAGTATGTTCTGTCAAGGAAAAGACGTAAAATCTATTCGATATTTGTGGATCTGGAAAATGTGTTTGATGAAATTAATCTTAATATTTTGTGGGAAAAGTTATATTTATTAGGACTTTCAACTTCGTTTATTAAGTTACTTAAAAACTTACTGGTAATACAAGATATCACGTGAGCGACAATTCGACAATTACTAAGGGTGTTATTTTTGGGGGAGGCTTGCCACAGGGTGAGCCTTTAAGTCCTCTGCTGTTTATATTATTTATTAATGATTTACTGCAATTGTTTTCTACTTCAGAAACTTTGGGTTTTGCACTTCAACATTCTGCCGACTTGCATTGTTTAATCTATGCAGATGATGTAATCTTGTTGGCAGATTCTAAGATGGGTTTACAGCGAAAACTTTTTTTGCTGGTTAATTATGCAGAAAGAAACGACCTTACAGTTAACTTACAAAAAACTAAGTAAATGGTTTTTCGCAATGGGGTGGATTATTGAAAACTGATAAGATATATGTAAACAATATTNTTTTCCTTAATATAAAAGACATATTTTAAACATTTACACAGTTTTCTAAATGTTCATTTATTGCATCAAAAACTTTTTTATAAAATTTAAAGTCGGATAGTTCTTTTTCGTTTTTGTCAACAAAACATATGCGTTAGAATGAAATTCTACCACCTCCGTGAATTGATTTTGACATATTTTGATGTTAATTTTGCTAATTTTTGAAGATTTACCTTTATCTAGAGTTAAGTATAACCCACACTTTTGGTCTAAGGCAACCTTTTGCTTTTTCAACTCTTGATCTATATTTTTAGGTTTAGCTCCTTATTTTTACCAACGTCTGTTTCACGTTAAATTCATAATCAAAGTCTAAAACTAATGTTATATTTATTGAAATATTTTAAGTGAAAATATTGAAAGATAAAATAAAATATTTACCTTCTAAAACATTTTTCTTAGATTTAACAGGTTCTTGCAACAGAAGTTTTTAGCTGGTATCTCGGTAGTGTATTAAGCCAGTCTCTTACATCTAGTATTTACACCATTGCTGAACACAAAAATAACACATAATACGGATGGTAATTGATATTTTTAGACAGTATCTTGAATAACAAAAAGTCCATTAATAATTTTAAAGTAAAATGATGTCTAATAATATTCTTCAACTGTACTTTGTATAACAAGATATTTAAATATGAATTAAAAACTCACNATGGTTTTTCGCAATGGTGGTATATTATTGAAAACTGATAAGATATATGTAAACAATATTAAAATTAAATTTGTAACACATATTAAATACTTAGGAATACATTTTTTTTCTTCAGGTGCATTTAATCATCGTTTTCACTTGATGGTCGAAGATATACAGAAAAAGACTGGCTACATTCTTACTCTACAAAAACGTATGAGACTAAGCTCTATGAGTAGTATGTTCAGGCTTTTTGATGCATTTATTGGATCCAGGTTGTCTTATTTATTCTCTGTATGGGGTTTAGAATTTCTGTCTAAAATAGAAAAAGTACGGATGAAATATTTTAAGAGACTTTTTAAACTAGAACGTTCAGTTTTAAGTTCTGCAGTTCGTATTGAATTGGGAAGACCTCCTTTGGAACTGAAATTTGCTAAGGCTATTGTTTTGTTCTGGTCAAAAGTCATGGAGTTACCTTCATGTGATTTGCGTCGAATAACATACAATTTATTGTTAACAACAGTTAAACCTGACAAGAAAAGTTGGCCAACTTAAATTATAAATATATTTGATGGTTTGGGTTATTTTTTTCTGTTTTTGACTGGTTCAGCTTCTTTTTTGAGAACCCATTTAAATGAACTAATTCAAACTAAATCAGATCAGTTCTTGAATTGAGATATGTCTTCTATATCAGTTAAAAAATGTAATTTGTTTGAATCGCGCTCTGTCTGGTGTACAGCAAACTGTTTCAATAGCAAGACTAATTTTCCAACGAAAAGGCTTATTATCAAACTTAGATTAAATAAATTTCGAATTTTGTTTAAAGGCTATCGGATAAATATATCCAGCAAAGGGAGCTGTAGTTTTTGTGGTGTTAGAAAGCAAGAAAACTTCTGACTCATTTGTTCGAATCTTGTCAAGTGACATATCAATTAAAAAGTGCTGTATTAGGAGAAAAGTTCAGATGTGTTTTTTTGAAAAATGAGGTTATGTCAAAAATTACCTTATTTAAGTTTTTTTTCCTTTTTCTCTAAATCTATCGAATTTCTCCGATAATTTTATTACCATGGATTGTGTGTATATTTATTAAAATTATTCAACTATATTGTTCTTCTTGTAAGAAATTTAAATTTAAATCAATAAACATTATTATTATTATTATTATATTTTTGATAATCAAAATAAAAAACCGCTAAAGGTATTAAAAAATCTGCTATAAAATCATTTAATCATGATAAATATAAAGAAATTTTATTTAACACAGAGCAATTAAGACATCAGCAATATGGGATTAAAAGCAAAAATCATGTAGTAACAACATACTTGCGAAACAAAATTTCACTTTCTCCATTTTATGATAAAAATTCATTTTAGATAATGAAATAGACGTGCTATCGTTTGGTCATTACAGTCTCTACTTTTTATTGTTGCAAATTTTTGGATATCATCATAATCTTCACAATACGGATTTTTAATAGTATGCAAACGAAAACATAATTATGTAATACATAGTGTTGTAATAAAACTTATCCATGTTTAAAACAAGCATGTAATAAAGCAGCAGCATTAAAACTGTCTAACAATAAAACATATGACTGAAAATTTTTTGTAATAAATGATAAAATAACATTACCGATATACGACAAATATTTTACAAGATGTGACTGTATGAAATGTAATAAATCATTTTGCATCTGCTAATATATGTATTCAAATTAAATAATAATGTATTATATTATGATATTCATACAATAAAATGTCATTAATATGAATAATGTATCTTATTATGTAATTAATTAAATAAATATTTCCTAACATAAAACAATTTTGTTTCTTTATAGACAATACTTAACTGCTAATTGATTAGAGGGATTTTTCATTTCCACTATTAGAAAAAAAAATAATATTCGTCATTTAAGAAATTATATTGACTGGGATATCATCAGTCAACGAAAAATGATTTATCTCTCACATTCATTTCTGGATTCACTGATAAGTTAAATTGGAAAGTCCTATGAAAAACTATATATTTGCTATTTCATTTATTGAAAAACATATTAAATATGCAAAATACAATTAATTTGCAAGCAGTTAGATGAATCATTCCTAACCAACTTTTCACAATATATCTTGATCGGAATAAATTTGCCGAGTTTCAAATTCTTTCAGATAATTTCATTAGGCAATACATATATAAGTTTGATATTAAAAAATTTTAAAATACCAACAATTAAAAACTATGACTTTACGCGTATTAAAAGATTATCTAAACTGGAATTATGTTTCTCGTTACCAATTGCTTGACTAACAAATTATTGATGACTTCCAAAATGAACTTTCATAGTGTTATATTTTAAAATATTAGAAATATGTCATATATTAGATAAAGTGAATGAGAAAACTAGAAAAGTTTAAATAATATAAGACTTATTTGATCTATTCGTGTAAAAATTAAAAAAAAATTGTTTTGGTGTTATATTATTTCCTACAATTATCGTGTTTTAATTTTATTTGATATTAAAACATTTAATAATTAATACAGAAACTTCGCCTTATTGTTACAAGATATTTTATGAGAACTAGAATGAAATAAATTAAAAAGTTTTCTAAATATCAAAATTATTTATAATTTTATTTTNAAAATAACATTACCGATATACGACAAATATTTTACAAGATGTGACTGTATGAAATGTAATAAATCATTTTGCATCTGCTAATATATGTATTCAAATTAAATAATAATGTATTATATTATGATATTCATACAATAAAATGTCATTAATATGAATAATGTATCTTATTATGTAATTAATTAAATAAATATTTCCTAACATAAAACAATTTTGTTTCTTTATAGACAATACTTAACTGCTAATTGATTAGAGGGATTTTTCATTTCCACTATTAGAAAAAAAAATAATATTCGTCATTTAAGAAATTATATTGACTGGGATATCATCAGTCAACGAAAAATGATTTATCTCTCACATTCATTTCTGGATTCACTGATAAGTTAAATTGGAAAGTCCTATGAAAAACTATATATTTGCTATTTCATTTATTGAAAAACATATTAAATATGCAAAATACAATTAATTTGCAAGCAGTTAGATGAATCATTCCTAACCAACTTTTCACAATATATCTTGATCGGAATAAATTTGCCGAGTTTCAAATTCTTTCAGATAATTTCATTAGGCAATACATATATAAGTTTGATATTAAAAAATTTTAAAATACCAACAATTAAAAACTATGACTTTACGCGTATTAAAAGATTATCTAAACTGGAATTATGTTTCTCGTTACCAATTGCTTGACTAACAAATTATTGATGACTTCCAAAATGAACTTTCATAGTGTTATATTTTAAAATATTAGAAATATGTCATATATTAGATAAAGTGAATGAGAAAACTAGAAAAGTTTAAATAATATAAGACTTATTTGATCTATTCGTGTAAAAATTAAAAAAAAATTGTTTTGGTGTTATATTATTTCCTACAATTATCGTGTTTTAATTTTATTTGATATTAAAACATTTAATAATTAATACAGAAACTTCGCCTTATTGTTACAAGATATTTTATGAGAACTAGAATGAAATAAATTAAAAAGTTTTCTAAATATCAAAATTATTTATAATTTTATTTTACCCAAGAAATTTTTTATCTGAAAATAATTTATAACCTGGAAAATTAATTTGAAAAATTAAACACGACAAATTATTTATAATCTTAATTTAATCGATTTCTGATATTAATGTACAAATTTTAAGAATAATTTCGTGTCAGTGTTAAACTATTTCATACAATTGTGATGTTTTAATTTTCTCGGATCTATAAAGTAATTCAGATAGAACATGATAATAATGAAAACAGAAATTAGTTCACAAAGTGAATTAAAAAAATCTGACACCTACTCCCTTAGAAGAAATAATTATTAATTGTTAAGAATAATTTCGTGTCAGTGTTAAACTATTTCATACAATTGTGATGTTTTAATTTTTTCAGATCTATAAAGTAATTCAGATAGAACATTGTTATAATCGAAACAAAAATTAATTCATAAATTGAATTAGAAAAAATCTGACATCTACTTACTTAGAAAAATTAATTAATTAGTAAAAACATTTGAGAATTAAACTCATTGTTAAAATAAAATTGCAAAATTTGATTCTAATAGATTTTGAACCATTTCAATTAAAGATCATGAAATTATTTACCGACAGTTGGTAATAAAAACATTACACAGTCTTATAGAAGCTGTAATAGACATTTATATAGATTCTGTTAAAAAGTATNTATGATATTCATACAATAAAATGTCATTAATATGAATAATGTATCTTATTATGTAATTAATTAAATAAATATTTCCTAACATAAAACAATTTTGTTTCTTTATAGACAATACTTAACTGCTAATTGATTAGAGGGATTTTTCATTTCCACTATTAGAAAAAAAAATAATATTCGTCATTTAAGAAATTATATTGACTGGGATATCATCAGTCAACGAAAAATGATTTATCTCTCACATTCATTTCTGGATTCACTGATAAGTTAAATTGGAAAGTCCTATGAAAAACTATATATTTGCTATTTCATTTATTGAAAAACATATTAAATATGCAAAATACAATTAATTTGCAAGCAGTTAGATGAATCATTCCTAACCAACTTTTCACAATATATCTTGATCGGAATAAATTTGCCGAGTTTCAAATTCTTTCAGATAATTTCATTAGGCAATACATATATAAGTTTGATATTAAAAAATTTTAAAATACCAACAATTAAAAACTATGACTTTACGCGTATTAAAAGATTATCTAAACTGGAATTATGTTTCTCGTTACCAATTGCTTGACTAACAAATTATTGATGACTTCCAAAATGAACTTTCATAGTGTTATATTTTAAAATATTAGAAATATGTCATATATTAGATAAAGTGAATGAGAAAACTAGAAAAGTTTAAATAATATAAGACTTATTTGATCTATTCGTGTAAAAATTAAAAAAAAATTGTTTTGGTGTTATATTATTTCCTACAATTATCGTGTTTTAATTTTATTTGATATTAAAACATTTAATAATTAATACAGAAACTTCGCCTTATTGTTACAAGATATTTTATGAGAACTAGAATGAAATAAATTAAAAAGTTTTCTAAATATCAAAATTATTTATAATTTTATTTTANTTAAATATAAAATAATACTAATCCTAATTTTTATTTATATAAATTACAGAATGCGATGATAATAGATTTTGAAGCATTTCGAGTTATCGACAGTTGACCATAAAAACATTACAAAGTCCTATAGAAGCTGTAATCGACATTGAAATAGATTCTGTTAAAAAGTATGAAGGATATTTTATAGCAAAAAATTCATATATTAAATTTTATAGACAAAAAACTTTTTAAAAACTAGAACAACAATTATTTAGACATCGAACTTCTTTTAGTGTCTAAGATTGAAAAATATTAAAAAATTTGTTATTACCACAAATATTTTAAAAAGCATTGTTCTCTTTACGATATTTGATAAATAAGTTTAATATAATAATTATTTAAATTATATTTGTAACTGTTTTTCTATTTTACATTGCCTTATTGTTATAATATTATTTTAAGTTGTCATGTTTTAGTTTACTTGGATATTAAAACAAATTGTAAAAATTATTAAGCTTTGCCTTATTGTTACAAGATATTTTATAAAAACTAAAATGAAAGAAATTTGGAATTTTTCTAAATATTTATTATTTTAACTTATTCGAGAGATTTTTGATTTGAAAATAATTTATATCCTAAAAAGTTATTAGGTTCAGAAATTTCTTGGTTTAGATAAACTGAAGGAAAAAGTGGAAACACTTAAATAAACTGTAACGTAAAAATAAAAACCTTTTCAAAATAATTTTAATGTTATATTATTTTAAACTGTCATGTACCAGAATATTAAGACAAATATCCATCAAGAAAATAATTAATTCTAGTACTGATGTTATATTATTTCATACAATTATTGTAATTTTAATTTATTCGATAGTAATTTACTTGAAAAATAAATTTTGTGATCTGAAATAATTCCATTCAACAAATTTTTATTTGAAATTTTAAAATTATTTGTAATTTTAATTTATTCAATAGTAATTTACTAAAAAAATTAATTTTGTGATCAAAGCTTCTCAAACTACTACTACTACTACTTACAGTATATATTTATGTGACGTAGTACTATTTATTCATTAATAAATATATGTTTAATATAAATTAAAATAAAAAAGATTACGATGTATAAATTGATATATATTATCTGACTAACATAAATAGGTCAGACTATAGTTGTAAAATTGTTGTTTATATAAAAATTAGTCAGGAATTTTTATATCAAATAGAAGCGCCGTTATCTTGCAAAATCAACTTTATAAAATACGTAATTTTAATTATTTAAAAATTTTCTATTTACCTATTTTATTTTTAAAATGTCACTATTCGTTTCTAAAGTTGAACCTTGCAATTAATTTTCTAAGGAAAGAAAGAAAATTTTGTTACTCTGCTTTGATCACAAGAATGATATGTAACTTGGTATAAGAAAAATAAATCTGTGTAGAATAAAATGAACGCCCTCGACCATGCGATGTTTATCTTCTATCTCTCTGTATTTATGAAATATTGCATTCTAGAATCTACGTGTGATGTAATTAAATATTAAAACTTTTCTATCGCATTCAATATATGACTCCAATATTTTCCTATTAAATGTTTTCTGCAGACGCCAATCTATAGATTATATATTTATATAAGGACTATCTAGAAAGACAGAGTACAAGGTAAAAGTATCTAAATATAAAATTGCTGAATAAATGATTCGTACAATTAACAACAGCAAATAATATTTCATTCCAGAAAAATATACGAGAGAAAACACCGAGTCAAATGAGTTGCTTTTTTTTCTCTCCATTATCTATAATTTGTCCCATACGCAATATTCCAAATACTGGGTTAGTAGTACTACTCAGCAAATATATCTATCAGATAATATATGATATTTAGTTTATAGTGCAAACGTTTCGCTATTTATTAATGTTCAGAAAACCTTGAAGTTTTGTTAATTTAAAATGTAGTAAATCATAAAATGAAGACTTCAGAAGGATAATATTTGTCACTGATATAACTATAATTTTTTTATATGGTTAAAATACTATAAATACTGTATATGCAATGGAGAAATTGTATGAACATTGATAAATATATAACAATTAGTTATTTATTAAAT